>NC_061064.1:3151202-3451202 GCF_021917145.1 Hypomesus transpacificus | reverse complement strand
GCCCCACGTCACGCACTTGATACCATGATTAAACTGGCTCTGTCCCTCTCCTACCTTGTCAAGCCCTGTTAAGATAACTATTGTCCTTTTATGTAAATTATTCTGGATGTAGAGTACGCTTAATAAATGTTACACACTCTCACATACACACACACACACACACACACACACTCAAGAAAATAAGTATTCCTTGCATGATGAATCCAAAAGAAGAAAAAAAAAAACACTTGTATACTGTTCAATTTGCCTAATTTGCATACTGTTGTCATGACGTTCCATGGGGGTCAAAGGTTACATTTTCCTGGCACAGATGAATGCTGGGTAACTTAACACGGTGCACGAAAATGGATCACTTCCCTGGCTTTAGGGTATAGTTTGGCTTTATTGGATTAGTTTCCTCACCTCCAATGTTGTGGTATGTTGCCACCTGTAACGAAGAGAGAGCGATGGTAAAGGAGAGCTCTGATGTGTGTGAAGTGGGTAGAGGAAGACTAATGAACGAGGGCAAAGATGATTGGCGATGCGGATGTATTCCAGTAGTGATAAAAGGATGAGAAAGGCTGTGAAATTGGTGGGCATGACCATGAGAGTGTGTTGTTTTGTTTGTTTGTATATAACGACAGGAGAAGCCCTCCACCTCTTTCCCCTGCGACTGGTGGTGTAAGGAAGGGGAGGCAGGGGAGATGGGAGGGCTTAGATGCAAAGCTTCTTTCCCCACATTGTTCATACTCTTCATCTTTCATTGACTTTAGTCCATACTCACATGACCTTAAAGATCCCTATGCTGCAGAGAGCACACAGACACGCATATGAACAGACTAGTCTCTCTTTACACACACACACACACACCAACACACATCAACACACACTGGTGTACGTGTGCAATGCCCCTGAGAACCCAGTGCCCTCTCGCTCGCTGTCTGCCTTGTTAACCCACCGAAGGCTCCCTGTGCTCTGGGACGTCAATCTGCTTTCTGTGGTCTCACTGCTCTCTGAAAACACACACACACTTGCAGATGCACATTCATACGCACAGTAAAATTGTGTATCAATATATCTGGATGTCATTGTTTGCAACATAAAAAAAAAAAAATCTGTACATATATAATGGTTTTTGGTCTCCTGTGTGTTTTTTGTGTGTCTTTTGCCCTCAATGTTCTCCTAAGACAGTCACAAATAAACCCAGAATGACTGACAACACATTTCATAGGTAAACCAGACCAAGAAGGCTTTGCATGTGAATCAGTGTTTGATATTATCGGGCCCAGGCACCCTGCACCCACCTTCCTGCCCCCCCTGGGCTGTGACCCTGGGTCGGAAGTGGTCACTCAGGACATGAATCAAGCCTATGATTGATGGAGTGGGAGATGGCTCACATTCTATCTTGCCATCATAGCCAGTTCATCTGGGGTGAGGGGGAGGAATGTGTTTCTATTATCTGTAGAGACCCAACACCATGTCCTTCCTAGCAATGTCCTGCCTAGATCTCCCTGTGTGTTAAGTGGCTCACCCTACAAAACCTACAAAAGACAGGAAGAATTGAGGTGTTCCTAAAAACTTAAAGAACTCTAGCTTGTTCTTGCTGGCACACACAGGACAACACTAGCTCACACCCACAGCTATCCCTGGCTCCTAGAACATGCATTGTATCCTGGCAACGAGTTGCCACGAGAGCAAGTACGTTAGAAGCCCAGTCCTGTGGCCTATAAAATGACAGAGAGGGAGCTGTGTGAGAGCATGAGACACAGTGGGGCGTGGGGAGAGCGTATGCAGTTCTGCAGTATATGCAGATACGAGAGGGGAAGGAGGGAGTAAAAGACAAGACTACCAGATCTTCCTGACTGTTTCCAAGCTGATGCACCAGAGCAGAAGAATTGGCCTACTTCCTCTAGCTGACACTCCCAAACACTCCACACACTTTCTCTTATACATGGAAGCCGAGCAAAACATTTCCACTCAGGATCATGGGTTCAATTATTTCTTTCTGTGTCGTAAAAGGTGTGTGGATGGGGTTGATAGAGATGTGCAAAGGAAGGTAAAAGTATCAACGACCACATACACATGCAACTTGAAAACTTAAAAGAACAGTTCACACAATTATCTCAATAGTTTCTTCATGAAAAGGCTGTACAAAGGTAAAGAGAATCTGCTGCAGCTGACTCAGGATTATTTGGTGTGACTAATCACTTTTATAAAGGCGTGTATCCAAAGCTTTTATATATGGTGTACTACTGGCCTTTGCAGAGAAATGAGATGACAAAGAAGAGACTATCGCTCTCTAGTGTTAGTATGTGTTATTACAGTTTGATCCATAACATTCATGTTAAAGGTTACATTTCCATAGTATTTTACAGATACACATAACCTTGTCAATGAATACAACTGGGGAATGTGTTTATTCGTGGTTAAATAAGTTGAGAAGAGCATGCTAATACCTCAAAAAGTTTACATTTCAAGTATTTGGTCTACATTATCATCACCCTCCTTACATTTACTTAATACATCTGATTTCCCGTTATTCATTTCTTTGTTTTGCCCTTCAGAATTCCCCCTCACTGTCCAATCCTCTTTTGCTTTCTCTTTCCCCCCTGTTCATGTGAAATGGTTCTGCATTTCAGTTTCTAAAATATAGTCTCCTCTTTACTTTCTCTTTATCTGCCTGTGATGCAGCAGTTCTAACTGGGTCACTGTGTGTGAGTGTAGGAGTGTGTGTGCAGGAGTGTGTGTGTGTGTGTGGGGCGGGCGGGCGGGGGGGTTGGCATACCGATGGCCATGTGCTTACTGAGCTTTTAAGCAAAACACCCCCACCCTTTTATTTGGCACTCAGCTTTTATTCTATCTTAGCTGGTGTGAGGGGACCTTCCTTCACTCTCTGTGAGGAGGAGACACATTCACACCCACATCAGAGGGGGCGGAATAGTGAATGACAAGGAAAGAGAAGGAAAAGCCACTGTATTGGTAGAATTCATCATATGATCTTGGTTTATCTGCACATTGTATCTGGTGCAACTGCACATGCTTACAGTACATACATACATTCACATACATACATACATCTATCCGTGTGTGGGTGTGTGTGTGTGTGCATGTGTGCGCGCACACTGCACGGTTTGATATAAGAAGACGTAGTTGTGAGAGGCTATTTTGATTGGACCAGAGAGTCAGACTCTGTGACGAGAGCAGAGGGTATTCCACTGGGATCTGTCCAATCAAAGACTGTTACCATGCAGCAACACACAGACACACACACCTACAGTGTATCCATATCCATTGTGATTTGGGTGACATAAGCCATCCAGACACACACACACTCCATCTCGATTGCTCTCTCTCTCTCTCTCTCTCTCTCTCTCTCTCTCTCTCTCTCTCTCTCTCTCTTTTCTCTCTCTCTCTCTCTCTCTCTCTCTCTCTCTCTCTCTCTCTCTCTCTCCCCCTCTCTCTCTTTCACACACACACACACACAAACAAACAGTAATATACATCTTCATTGTGATTTTAGTGACATAAAACTGCTTCAGACACACACACTTAATCTCCCGATTTCTCGCACTCTGGTCCAAACAAACACACACACACAAGCACATGCACGCCCACAGACAGAAGCATTGTGTCAACATTTTCAAAGAATAAATGTCCTAGTATTGATACGCACAAAATATGTTCGTGTTTGCAGTGGTTTATGACAAACAACTCCCGCTTACCAGTTTGATTGACAGGTCTGGTCCCGAGACAGCAGGGTGGCTGGTCACGCTCTCGCCATGCAAATGAGCCGCGCTCAGGCCGAGCGGGTGCCCATGTGGACAGGCACCATGCCTTGTTGTTCTGAACGCTCATTGGACAGTTTGGTTCGACATGCTTTAATGCGCTGCGGTCCAGGGACGGCAGAAGAAACCGGAAAACGGATCAGCATCGAACACACGGACCGGATCTTTCCTTCGGTAGCCGAATAACACCGGGCACAGTTTGAGTCTTATCTGTGTGTATTAATAATAAGATGGACGCTAATAGTGAATCAACTTTTTGAGCTTCCACAAGCAAGGAGAACACCTAGATAAAAACCTAATCCTAGCTGATTCCAGTCAGTGTTTTGGGCAAGGTTGTAGTAACAGGGCGGGTTAGCGCGTGGGGGGCGGGTCTTTTATTGAATACCATTGCGCCTTGTTGTGTATTCCCGTACTCGCATCGCCATCTTGTTGCAATCCCTCTTTTACGTATGTGAGGATTTAACTACGATTTGTCCCATAATTTTTTTTGTTATTTTGAAAAAAAGAGAGGAACCACTCACGCGCGTTTGTGAATTATACAGCGTGTACTTGCTTCCCGGGATTATTTGTGCGTTTTCCTTCTGTCCCGGGCAACCGGGCTGCTACCGAAAGGGGCAAGCGAGATGAGCATCGATACTCTTCTGGAGGCGGCCAGATATCTGGAATGGCAAGCCCAGCAACAACAGATTGCACGTGGTAAGGCGGGGGTAGTTGCAATAAACTGGGAAGAACCAGGTCGCGACAGAGTGGTCCCCTTTTAACGTTAATTTGATGAATCAAAAACTATATTTCGTATGTTGGGGAGACCACACAAACTATTGAGTGGCATTCCAACTGACCCACCCAGCTAGGTTGAGGGAGGAAGAAAAAACTAGATTTAATTCCTTATTCTTAATTACAACCCAACCAACAAGTAAAGGTAAAATGCGAAACAACACCTCCGCTTTATTCCCCCATGTAATGTATTTGTATCTTTACCAGTGCGAGAACAGGATCATTGCTAACTCGGTTTCCGGGTTAATTCCTTTCTATATATAGCCATGTCTTGCTGCTGCTGCTACTATGTTCGTGTATGTCTGTGGGTGCGTGTCTACATTGACAGATCGCGGCAAGTCGCACGCTGTATGCTTTTTTTTTTAACGGTTTATGTTTGTGACAAAAGTACCGACACTGCATCCCCAATGCAGTGTTACAAGTCGGACTTCATTGGCGACTACGCGGATACGTTGTGTCAACAGTGCACATTACGAACATTCCATGGTCAATTTACGTTATAAAGTTACATTAAATAATCGTGTGTATCTCTAGTCAGTGTTACATAGTCAATAAATGGGCTGGCTTTCCGAGTTGTAGAATAGTGTGTAAGGAGTAGTGCTTGCAGGTTGGAAGGGCGGTGGCAGAATATGAGGCTTGCTTTTTACATAATGCCCTGACATTGCAAAGCTATCCTATGACACACTTGGGCGGGTCAACCCCCATAGTTTGCTAAATTTAAGTTAGTTGATATTGAAATACACAAAGCATTTCTAACTGGATATCTTCCGTTTCTCCCGCAATACATTAAGATTTTCTCTTTCCACCGCGATATCACTTGGAGCTTTTTGTTTCACTTACTGGGTGACGTGTCAGTCTGTCTACACCCCCCCCCACACACACTCACCGCGTGCCCTTGGACCCGCCCTCAACAACCACGTGCACGCCCCCCACCCTTCCCCGTCAAGCCAACTGACTGGCGCGGGTCACAGTGGGGAATAAGTAGGGCAACCGCCCCCCCTTCCCTTTTTCTTTCCGCCTCCCTCCGTCAATCCAGAAGTTATGTAATTTACGTCTGATTTTTCAAGCATCGTGGGCTAAACTGAAAGTGTGTGTAGGTGTTTGTGTGTGCGTGCGTGCAAGAAACATTGCGTATTTATTATATTAATGAGTGAGGTAGAAACACCATACTGTGTGGCTTTTGCTTCTGACTTGGTCTCATTGAAATACAATTATTTTTGAGAATTTACGTAGTTTTAAACGTTGAAATGTATTGCCTCTACCTTACACTAGTCCTAAAACAATTTCTCTATTGCATTACCAGGTGAGCAGTACATTCCCATCAAAGCATGTGGGGGTTGATATGTGTGAAATCCCTGGTCCTTACACCTGTGTGTTGCTGTATCTCTGAAAAGTGTTGTGATAGATCAATAGAAAATGACTGGTGGTGTTTAATGCATATGTACTCACACTCCCATTCATTCCATATCTCTAGATAGTGATGTGTTTCATGAGTGGGACAGCTCTATGTTGTTTGGTGTCTACTGATCAGTCGCCATGGGTTGTCATGGTTCTGTCTCGATGACAGAGTGAGTGACTCCCTAACAACCCATCTACTGATACTGCCGGAGCGCAGGCCCCCTGCATGCTGCGGCAGTTAGATCCCTGCACAGTCAGAGCAGAGGGGCTGGTGCTAGTCAGTATCCCATCACGGTCAGAGCAGAGGCTGAGTTCCAGACAAGTCCTATCCTCACGTCCCACCAGTCTGCCTCCCTCTACAATAATGTCACCCCTCTGTGTCTGCGTCTGTGTACACTAATGCATATGTACCTTATGTTTCTTCGAAACCAGGAAGTGCTTCTATTGACATGTGTATGTGTAGCCTCCCTTTGTGTTGTGCGAGAGGTAGCTTGAAATCGTTATCAATATTTTTTACAAATGTTTCCTTTTTGTATCTTTTCTTCTGTCATCCTCTCCTTTTTCCTTCCTACATCTCTTTTTCATAATTTCTTCCATTCCTCTTCTGGTCTTCCCCTCTCCTCCTCCTTTCCTCCTCCCTTTCTCATTTTTCAGAGGAGGAGCAGAGAAGAGAGAAGGCGGAGCTTCACAGTCGAGAGCCTGAGCCCTGGAGAGTGGAGGTGGTGACTTCCTCTGCCCAGCCAATCAGGTTCAATTATGCCCCCTGGGGGGAGGAGTCGCACCATCAGCACCAGCACATTTCCCCAGCCCCCCCTCCTGCTCCTCCTCCACCCCCTCCCTCTCTCCCTCCACCTCAAGTCCCCATTTCAGTCCTCCCCATGGTCCCCATTGTCACAGCAGCGCCTTCTGTCCCGTCCCTTCCCCTGGTCACGCCCGTCGCCGCCGCAGCGGCGGCAACGTTGCTGAACGGCTCCCCGCCAGCCAAGAATGGCTCCTCCCCGACTCAGCAGCATCCAATCACACGCCACCTGATGTGCGCCACCCAGATGAAGGTCGAGCCTAATTCGCTGACGCCGCTGACAGGTGTTACTCCCAGCCAACCTCAGCCTCAGGTCCAGATTCCTTACCCCACCACTATCATCACCACCACCAGTACGGCCAGCTCCCAGCATGCTCTGCTTCCCCAGCAAGGGCCGCCCACTCCTCAACCTCGTACCAATGGAATGGTCATGGATGACATGAGAGGGCTGGATGGGAAGAGACGACCAGGGGGGTGAGTGCCTCTGTGTGTGTGTCTGTCTGTCTGTTGGTGTGTTTCTGTTGGTGTGTTTCTGTGTGCCTGTGTGTATATTGGAAAGACACTGAGCAACAGCATTTTCTCATCAGCTTATATCTATTCTTCAGAGCGGGAACAAGAGAGGTGCACAATAAGCTGGAGAAGAACAGGTCAGCAAAACGCAACATCCACATGCATTCTGGGTGAACGGGGTCTAACCAGCATTAGGGAAGGCTAAACTGCAAACCTCTTCTCTGCTCTCCCAGACGAGCTCATCTGAAGGAGTGTTTTGAGACGCTGAAGAAGAACGTTCCTAACGTGGACGAGAAGAAGACGTCGAACCTCAGTGTTCTCCGCAGTGCTCTGCGCTACATACAGGTGTGTTTTGTGAACGTTCCTCAGTTCTTGATGTTGGCGTATCTGTGTGAAAGGGAGTTAATTCATGTGACAGTAACGGACGAACAGAACACGGGTCTGTGCTGGACCTGTCAAGTGAATATAACTGGTCTGTGGATTGCTGGAAAGTTCTGGTATGCAGTGCATGAGCTAAAAGGTTATTGGTTGTACTGGCTTTTATTTGTGAAACCACTGATCCTTGGATGTTCCCACTTTCTTCTAGTGAGTCCAGATAGATAGCAGTGACCTGATCCTTTAAAGGCCAAACCGTTAGTACACATGCCCTTCCACTGGCTTCTCTTCCCACACACAAAGCGCAGAGAGAAAAAAACGAAAACGCTTTTCATCTTGCTCCACTCGCCTGTTCTTCTCCGCCTCTTCTCTCTGCCTCTCCGTGGGCCACGTGAGCTATGAGCACATGGCTAGCGCGAGCCTGGAGATGTCATCCCCCCCCACTGCCCCCACCCCTGCACGCCCTAGGCCCCTCCCCCTCACAGCAGCATGACAGAGGAACAGACTGGGCACGCTCCGCTCCGTTGCAGCTGCACACGCTCAGTGGGAAGAACCCTGTAGTGGCGCCGTCTCCACGGCGACGAGGGAGCGATGCAGAGCAGCGTTGGTCGCTCTGCCCTCCGTCTTTCGTCCGTCTCTCCCTTCCCTCCTTCTTCTCCTCCATAGATCTCTGCTTCTTTCTCTTCTTATACACTTGTTCCTCCTCTCTCACTCCTTCCCCCCCTCCTTTCTCTAAATCCCTCTCCTCCCCTCTCCCTTATGTCCTGTACTATGCTCCCTGTTTGGCCTTTAGAGCTCTTGGTAACCATAGAGACATACTGCAAGTGTGTGCGCGCGGTGTTGCGGGATCTTTGCTATCAGTAGCCCCTTGCATATCTAAGCAGAGTATTTAAGCAGATGAAACCTTAAATGAAGAGAATAATTCCACTGTTGCTGCTTCTGAAGGTGAAAGGCTTGTAAATGTGCAGATTGCAGGGGGGGGGGGGGGGTGACGTCAGCTGGAACCAGACATTCCACTTGTGTCAATAACGCGGCTGTGATCGTGCGGAGCAGTGGGGGAGGAGAGAAGCGAGGAGGTTTCTAGGAAACCATCCGAAGTGGGGGAGGGAAGAAGAAGAGGTTTAGGGAAATAATGAATAGAGAGCCAAGCGCCAGACTGGAAAACACCCAATCACATCACTCCTAATAAGTTATCGTTCCCCATGCATCACCCAATTACATCCCTCCTTATGCTGAGCTACACTCCGCTGCTCACGCATCCAAATCCTAGTGGATGTTGTTACCAAGGAAACGGCAATGGGTGGCAGCTGTTTCCGTGGTGACATGTCATGGGACCGGTGGTGTAACGGTGTGCTTGAGACTGAGGTTGATACCTGATGATAATAACAGGGTGTCACTCCAGCTCCAGGCTCTGGTCCGGCAAGGAGCTCAGAATGTATCTAAAGGTGTTAAAAGGCCTGGCTTCTTGGCATGCCTAAGCAGATGATCCCACCTGTATCTGGATGTGGCACGATCCTACTGATTAATCCTGGTCACTATGCATGCTTTAGACACGCAGGCATTGGAACAAGCAGACAGATAGACAGGCATACCTCATCAAACTAACATACAGAAATAGGACCTTCAGATGCACACAATCAACCAGAAGCCCAGAGGCTGTAGTCGAGGTAGTTTGGATGCGAGAGCAGGTAACCTTGCCTTGCATGTGGACTTTCCACCATTTGGCTGAGGAGAGGAAACTAAGCTTTGCGTACTGAACCGAGTGTTCTGAACCATGCGGTCCCCATATGTCGCCGCTCTCCCCCGCTGTCACAACACCTGTCTCACACCTCTCCCCTCTCCATTCATCCGCCCGCCCATCCAGTGCATCCCGATTTTTCACATCCCCTTTATCCTGTTTTCCTTCTCGTTTCCTTCCGCGGGGCCCACCCGCTCCTCCTCCATGTTAGCCCTTCATCTCGCCCTCCCCTCCTGGCTGCGCTAATCTGTGTTAATGTTCTTAGCCACCCGTCCCCTCTGCCTGTTTTGGTGTTCCTCAGTCAGATGACCTACAGAGAAACTGGGTCAGGGAGCCATTTGTGTGTTTTCCTACTGCCCACTATCTCTGCCTCACCCGCTCTCTGCTCTCTTTGTTGATCTCGTTGGGTAGACTTTACTCTTTCACTCCCTGTGTAGCATGGGGTTTTATAACAGTGATCGAGCATGACGCAGTCTCCCAGTCATGAAATACGCCCTGTTACTTCCTCACAAGGCGAGGGTTAGAGGGAAGTGTTTTTACCTCTAATCCCACCCCCGCTCTGATGAGCGCACGCTGATTAGCGTCAGACATATTTGGACTGACGTGATTAAGGAAAAAGGGAGACCGTGGAATGTTTACCCCTTCTCAGAGCCAACCCCCTTCTGTCACTGTAATTACTTCCAGGAAATGGAAAGGGGCCTAGCTGGGGTGACAGTGAAATGTATGAATTGTCATTAATGTTTGGATTAATACGGTTGTGAATGGGTGAAAGAACTATCGTTGGACCTTACCTTATTGACCCAGTGTGTGTGTGTGTCTGTGTGTGTCTGTATCTCTACCTCAGACTCTAAAGCGCAAGGAGAAAGAGTACGAGCATGAGATGGAGCGCCTAGCGCGAGAGAAGATTGCCACGCAGCAGAGACTGGCTGAGCTGAAGAACGAGCTCGGCCAGTGCATGGATGTCCTGGAGATAGACCGGGTTCTCCGACAGACTGTCCAGCCAGAGGAGGACCAGGCCTCCACATCCACGGCCTCGGGTACAGCTATAGAGACACTCGCAGACGCGCACGCCGTGTATTTTGTATTTTCAGGGGAAAATACAACGACGTTTGGGAATAAAGTTGTAATGTTTTTTCTCTTGGTTTCAGAAGGGGAAGAGATCTTTGACCAGGACATTGATGAGGATGTGTCTCCTCCTCCGCCCTCCTCGTTGCGCAAGCTGCCTCCGCCCATCCTGCAGACCCAACCACTCCTCACTTCTCACTTGTCGATCCAGCACACGGCCCTCCCCCTCTCGGGTGTCCTGACCAGCCCGCCCCTCTCGGCCGGACACCCCCCTCAGGCCATCGCCCCGGCACCGGCCACTCACCCCCTCCTGCCTCCATCCATTCAAGTACAGCCCACTGTCATCGCCCATGCCGCTGTTTCCCACCCATCAGTCATCCAGGCTGTCAATCATGTCCTCCCAGCCAAGCATCTGACACACATCGCCCCTTCTCCCGGCCCCCCTTCATCCACCCCTCAACCAATGGCAGCCACTGTTGCGGCTCACCAGCCAATGACTGCCCAGCCCATTGGACACATCACTGTCCACCCTGTAGCTCACATACCCTCCCACCTCTACCCCCAGGGCGTGTCTGTGTCCCAGCCAACTGTGGTGGGCCACATAACCCACACCTTCACCCACGTCCAGGCAAACCCCCATGCTAACGCTAACGGAGGCCAGGTCAAGGGTGCCGCCATGCCCGGCCAGGGGAGCCCATCCTTGGGGAAGCCCACCGCTGTCCTTACCCCCCACCACCAGCTAGTTGGACAGGCCACCGTCCTTAACCCTGTCACCATGGTGACTGTTCCGCCATTCCCTGTGAGCACGCTCAAACTGGCTTGAAGGAGAGGATCTACGGCCGAAGGAGCCTAAACTACAACACGATGAGTCAGACTCCTACAGGGTTTTGAACAACACCAGAACATTCCTGACAGACGTACTGGTGACATAGACTAATCTGCAGTCAGTATGCTACTCTTCAGATTAACTAGTGAACAAAGGTAGGAGCTGTTCCGGGGACACACACACACACGCAAGAATAGCTATGGACGTCGTGGGAAGCACCGTGAAAGGCCCACTGCTCTCCGTCTGTTCCCCTTGGACTGGGACTGTAATATCTGCTGCAGAGATTCGAATTCTCTCCTTCCCACCCTGTCTCCCTCCTTCCAGTCATCTCCCCAGAGGCACTTCAGCCCAGTCTCACTCAGGCTCCAGGGGCTCCTGCACCCCCCGCAGGCACAGAGGAAAACATGACCAGAAATCATGAAGTCATTTAAGAAGGAAACCCTCGCAGTAGTTCCAAGTAGGTTCATGTTCACCTTGTCAAATGATGTCATTCAGAGGGGACAGACACGCACGTGGTCGGTGTCTTAAAGGGGGTGTGACGTCGCTGGGGTGCTGGGTGACTTGACTGAACCAGCATCTCGATTGTCTTCAGATGCCACACCCCTATCCTGTTCTGGCGTCTGCGCCGTTCTGACAGTGCTGGACAGAGAAGCGGAGGGGGAGACGAAGCAGCTTTAAACCGACGAGGTGCATCCATGCCGTCAGAGACAGCATGGAGGTTCTCTCTACTCCAGCCCAACAGCCCCCTCTGCTGCCTCTTCCTGACCTCATGTTGGCAGCAGGACGTACGCCTACGATCAGCACGGGTGGGGACTAGGGTTCAGACCTTCCCAGCTGTGTGTGTGTGTGCGTGCTACTACACCCCTTTTTCCACCCTTCATGTATCTACATCTGTGTTTGTCACTGTCTGTTTCAGTAAGTATGTAGACAATGTTTTATGGTCCTTTTTTCATTTTTTTTTGTGTTGTGTGGGTATGTTAATATATTCAGTATGTTTTTTTGTTTACATTTTATTACACACTATGATTAAACCCACTGTACCTACCAAGGGGCATGGTTCTGGTTTAATATTTGCCCCTGTGCATGTTGGAGAGGATGTATGAGTGAATTGGGCATTTTCACACAAGTGAGATGCGGTGTGAATCTTTGTGGGTAATGTCATGTGTTGTATACTGTGCTTCCTGAACACTGTGACAACCTTGCTATCACACACACATACACACACATGCCCACAGTGAATTTGAAACTTGTGTAGAGTTTCTCTGTGTAAAGAGCTTGATGTAGGGATGGAAAGAGAATGTCTCTTTTCTCTTTGACGCCATAATGTCTGATTTAGTTCAGTTTTCCAATATGCTTATGTATGTATGTACAGTATGTATGAAACTTTGTATATGTGTGATTGTATGCACGCGTTAGCATTTATCTCTATGTATTTTAACATTTTACCCATGCCTGTTTTTGCATGTAGATTGCTGTTTAGTTTCTGTTTCAATGTTGATTTTCTTTTGTAAGTTTCTTTATTTCTGGGACCATGTACAATATTGTATGGTGTGGGTGGGATAATGGACCTCATTGATATTATATATGAATATAAAAACAGATGTTTTCCCTATGGAGAAAGTTTAAGTTATATATCGCCTGTACATTTTGGGCTGCCTTTTAGATCTAACTGTCCACTATGTTTAAAATAACAACAATAATGGAAAAAAAGAATACTAATGAGAAAATTATGCTGATGAAATAACTATGAAGATTCTTAATAAATCTTATTACATTTACAACATTTGCCGTGTTCAATTTAGTCTCCTCACCCCTCTCTTTTTAGAAGCCCAAAAGAGCCGACAGTGCTGTCCTCCAAGTTGATAGAGGCTAGAAAACGCTGTCATCCCATTAGGACCAGTGAGTACAGCAAGTACAGCCCAGTACAGAACATGTCTTTATTGCATGCCAGCTGAGGTGCTACAGTCCCAGAGGAGGGAGAACCAAGCGTCCGTGGAGAGTAATGACCTGGGGTCTTCAGCTAATTCTGGTGAAACAAAGGAAGGAGCATCGGGGGTGATGTGGGGGGAAAAGGAAAGCGTCATGTAGATGGCTGGGGCCTCTGGGGCTGAGGAGAAGCTCAGGGAATCCTGGGTAGATCAGGAGCCTTCTCTCTGCCCGTGCTGCATCTGCTCCTGAATCCTCTCCAGCACTTCCTGCATCCTCCTCAACTTGGGGATGAGGGACAAGGAGAAGGTAAAGGCAAAGGTACGGCACATTTTCCGATGCTACGTGGAACTGGCTATGATTTGATATGGTATGTACTGTATATATTGTACATGTAGGACCATAGCATATAGTGTTAGTGTGTGACATGGTACATCATGTGTGCATGTCTCACCTCTTCATCTTTCTCCAGAATGAGCTTCTCAGTCTCACTGTCAACAGGAACTAGAGGAAGGGGGAAGTCAACCGCGCTCTCTCTCTGAATCCTGTCCCGCAGACTGCCAGAAACACAACCAGGAAATACATACAAAAAAATAAAAAAACCTCTTTCAGGTACATGACACCACACACATCAGATGTCTCTGAGTGTCCTTATGCACTCCTGTCTGTCTGAACACGGGTGTGTGAGTGTCGGAGAGAGTGTCCGTCCACACCTGCGCTTCCTCTCCAGGACCACCATACGGGTCATGTTCTGGATGCACTGGGCTCTGTAGTTCTCGTAATGCGTCTCCCTTGTCACGTCCTTCAGGTCCTGCATGTGTGTCCTCACCAGCATGTTCCTCAGCATCAGGAAGTCTGAGTGAGCTGGGTTCTCCACTGGCAACACAGCAACGCAGCGTTGTTAGTTCACAGTGCTACTGGAGGAGGTCTCGCACACCAACTCTCCAACCCTGATTCTAGGACAACTGGTCCTTTGTCGTACCATCTACCACTCCCCAGGGATAGAGACGACCTCTGAACTTTCGGCCTTTACTCTCCACCTGCAGGTTACTGCCTATTACTGCGAACGGAATACTGTCCTGCAGAGAGAGAGACAGAACGAGAGACACAGAGAGAAACATACGAAAAGAGGGAAAGGTTTAGGATAAACCAGAGTCATCTAAACAGATAGATCCAGGTCTCACCTTGAGCAGCTGGTCCTGCTGTTTGAAGTCCTCGTCCTCATCAGAGTCACACTCTGGGAACTGGTAGATATTAATCCCAAAGTGTTCAATCTCCTCTCGGATCTGTGCACAAACACACAGATACAAAGAATGAGCAATCCTAACAATGCATAGATCAAGATTAAGACCTCATACAGTATATCGCAGTCCCAGCATGGAACATCACATGAAGGAACGTTCCTGGTTCCTAGTTCCTGTACCTTCATCTTCTTCTTGTGGACCTCTGCTGGTGTCAGACTATCTGCTTTAGCCAGAATGGGGACGATATTGACCTTCTCATGCAGGGCCCTCATACACTCCACATCGAGAGGCCTGAGTCTGTGAGGCAGCAGACAGGAATGCTATGAGACAGAGGACGTTCTCCAACGCCAGTGGTCTGAGCGTGTGCTGACAGCGTGGGGTGTGGCGTGATCGTGTGCCCTTCCTACCCGTGGCCAAAGGGAGAGATGAAGTACAAGCAGCAGTGGACTCTGTTGTCCTGGATGTTCTTCCTGTTCAAGCCGCTCTCGTCTCTGAAGTACTGCTCAAACTGTTGGTCTATGTAGTCTTCTATTTCCTTCCAGCTACATAGAAGATCAAATGGGTCACACGAAGGAAACTACAGTCATTGTAAAGATGAAGCTGAGGATGGCATCCTCAGATGCTAGGCATTCACTGTACCTTTCGTTGTTGTTCACAGCATCTCCGAAACCTGGGGTGTCTACAATGGTGAGTCTGAGTTTCACCCCCTTCTCTTCAATACCCATGCTGTGCTTGACGATGTCTAGTGTCTGAGTGATCCGCTCTGCACACACACATGTACAGTAGGTAAAGACTCTAGAAGAACTGTTAGGTCTGATGAGTTCAAAGAGTTATTTTTGATGCCACCTATAGACTGGCAAGGTTGGTATTTCACCTTCTGCATTCAGCACCTTCCTGTCCTTGTAGAGGTCTGTAATGAACAGACTGTTGACCAGCGTGGATTTACCCAGACCGGACTCTCCTAGTAATAAGATGGGAGGGAGAAAGTGGTCTGAAACTATTCTGTTATCAAATACATGAACTAAAAACAACTGTCGTACCTGTCATGGTGGAATCCAATGGTAAAATGACATGTTTGCATGAAACTCTAGCAACTTGGATCACTCACTCACCTGCAACCATGAGAGTGAAGGCAAAGCCTTTCTTCACTGACTTCCTGTGTACCTGGTTTGGCAGAGTGGCAAAGCCCACATACTCCTTGTCCTGGTCCTGCACCACAGAAAATAAGCAAAACAGCATGACACCAAAACCACATGATTCCATCCTCCCTCCAGTCTCTCTACTGCCCACCTCTGCAGAGTCATAGGGGTCGAAGCGGCTCCAGGGACTGCCTGGTCGCGAGGGGCTCTGGGGGTAGTCCAAGGAGCCCACAGAGGCCAGCTGGTGCCCCCGTAGCTGCACGGGCCGGAACTCTGTTTCCAAGGGGACACGGCTGGGCCGCGGAGGGGTGACTGGGGTTCCAGAAGGGTTGCACGGGGTGGGCCGAGGCAAAGGCGATGTTTTCTGGGTGTAGGGGAGTAGATCGGGCCCCATCCCTGTGGCCTCTGGTTCCCGGTCGATGACGGGTGTGTGACGGCGTGGGTGTTTCTCCCCAGAGGGAGGGGGAAGGTCCTTCATGGTGTAGGCCAGCTCTGCATCCTCTGGGTCCTCGATGGACAGACTGGCCAACTGAGACAGGAGGGAGAGGTACTGGAATGAAGGAAGACTGGGCCCAAATAATTTCACTCACTTTTGTCACGGGTGGAAAGTATTTAGTCTTATATCTGGTGTGTGCCGTCTAGAAAAATAAGTTTTGTGTCAGTATAAAGTAAAACATTTCTCAAATTGTAAAAGATCCTTCAATTGCACTGATCATCATTTTTTTACTATGATTTAATTAAATCATTACAGTGACATGGATCCAGCTGGATAAGCAGGTTAGAGGCAGGCAGGGTGACTGTGCTATCAGACACCATGCTATCAGACACCATGCTACCTCATCAACTGTCTGGAAACTGGAAAGTGGGGAGCTGAATGTTAGGCCGAAAAGGAGGCTATTCTTGCTTTGGAAGGCTTTTTACTGTTCTAATTAAGTAGGATGTATCTCAGGAAAGGTATGTCAGTCAACTTCTATGACATTGGAGGATTAACTATAAAACTAATTGATTCAAACACAACTTGACACATATATATGCTGTAAATATATTAACTTAAACACACACAGAAACTGGAAACTTACATACTGCGTAACTTTACACAACATTAACAGGTCTGTCTATAAGAAGTGATGGTGGTCAATATTCCCAGTGCTCTTCCAGCAAAGCCAGTAACTGCCCCTACATGGCCCATAATCCTCCATGGTAATCATTATCATGCATGTCTTGCCTGTTTTGGGTGGAGTGCCATGCCCAGACTCGATGAGAATGAACAACAGCTACCGACAATACAGGTCGAGTCAACAACAAGTCCTGTGGCCTACCTGTCAGCTTTCATTACCCACAACCCTTTGTAGTAGGCTTAACTCAACCTCTAATACTCTGATCTCCAGTAATAGGGTGGGGGTAGAAGATTTGTCTTGTTCTTGCACACATAGCCTACTGTATACACATACTCTACTATTGTACAACAGACTATTTTACTACTACAACTATTATTTGTTTCACCAAAGGTCCTACCTCATGTTCTGGTAGATGTAGTTATGTTACCGCAGCAGTAGGCAGTGAGGGTAGGAGTAGACATTGAATACATTTTAGTTCTACCCATTCATTTTGACAGTTTTTACTAGTAGGCTATATTTTATATTCACTTAAACATCAAACAAATGTGTCTGATGATTCCTTATGTCACGTTAATATTACTGGTATGTATACCCTACAATACAATGATAGGCTACATAATCTTTCTATTGGGGCATAAGCAAGAGTAGCCTACCCAATCACTTTGAACACAATCAGAAAGTTTCATAGTCTCTTTAATGGAATGCTTAACTACAAAACAAGTCAAAAGGTGGTGTTACCTTTTTTGCAACCGCTTCGAAACCTAACGGGTGATGACATGTGTTCCATGTTGGGTTGACAGTTAGGTGGTCATCGGACACGAACAAGTTGAATTCCGTATCAGTCCAAAACGCTCCGTTGATTAAAGTTCCCTTGGTCCAAATTAATTTCTTCCAAAATGTAAAACTTACGTCGCACGTTTGGTCTTGAAAATGCAATGTATATTTTCACAAGAAACACTGGCATATATATGGCTTCGTTTCAGCACCACCTTCAGCGGACAGTGGAACTTGCCGTGACGTATCCCACAACATTCGGAATTGGATTGCGTCAGGGACAGGTAAGGACGTACTTCCAAACAATAGGTATGTTCGACTTCATGCAGCGTCGGCGTCGCCTGCAGCCCGCTGACTGAAGCAGCCAATTGGATTCTCAGCTTCAAGACAGCCGGCTACAGCCTGCATAAAGTCGAACGTACCTAATGTTACATACAGTGCCCTCCAAAAGTATTGGAACAGTGAGGCCAATTCCTTTATTTTTGCTGTAGACTGAAAACATTTGGGCTTGACATCAAACGATGAATGTGAAACCAGAGATCAACGTTTCAGCTTTTATTTCCAGGTATTTACATCAGGATCTGATGCACAAATTAGAAAATATCACCTTTTTGTTCGAACCCACCCATTTGTCACGTGAGCAAAAGTATTGGAACATGTGACTGACAGGTGTGTTTTGTTGCCCAGGTGTGTCCTATTACATACATTATTCAATCAATAAATACCACTGAATGTCTACACTCAGGTTCAGATTGGGTAAGATAGGTTTTGTCTATGCAGACTGTATTCAGAGGTGAAAACAACATGAAAACCAGAGCGCTGTCTTTGGGTGAAAAACAAGCAATTGTGAGTCTTAGAGAAGATGGAAAATCAATCAGAGCCATTGCAGAAACATTGGCCATAGCCAGTACAACCATTTGGAATGTCCTGAAGAAGAAGAAAACTACTGGTGTACTAAGTAACAGACGTCGAACAGGTAGACCAAGGAAAACATCAGCAGTTGATGACAGAAACATTGTGAGAGCTGTAAAGAAAGACCCTAAAACAACTGTTAGTGAGATCAGCAACAACCTCCAGATGGCAGGAGTGAAGGTATCACTATCTACTGTTCGCAGAAGACTTCATGAACAAAAGTACAAGGGCTACACCAGAAGATGCAAACCACTCATTAGCAAGAAGAATAGGAAGGCCAGGCTGGAATTTGCCAAAAAGTACAGAGATGAACCTCAAAAATTCTGGGACAAAGTTTTATGGACTGATGAGACAAAGATTAACTTTTACCAAAGTGATGGAAAGGCTAAAGTTTGGAGAAAGAAAGGAACTGCTCATGATCCCAAACACACAAGCTCATCTGTGAAACACGGTGGAGGTAATGTCATGGCTTGGGCTTGCATGGCTTCTTCTGGGACGGGCTCATTAATCTTCATTGAGGATGTAACACATGATGGCAGCAGCAAAATGAACTCGGAAGTCTACAGAAACATTTTGTCTGCCAATTTAAGGAAAGATGCAACCAAACTGATTGGCAGAGCCTTCATCATGCAGCAAGATAACGACCCAAAACACACTGCCAAAACAACAAAGGAGTTCATCAGGGGCAAGAAATGGAAGGTATTAGACTGGCCAAGTCAATCTCCAGACTTAAACCCTATAGAGCATGCATTTTACCTGCTTAAGAGGAGACTGAAGGGAGGAACCCCACAAAACAAACAACAACTGAAAGAGGCTGCAGTGAAAGCCTGGGAAAGCATCAAAAAGGAAGAATGCAAAAGTTTGGTGACGTCAATGGGTCACAGACTTGCTGCAGTTATTGAAAGCAAAGGATTTGCAACTAAATATTAAGTCTTATTCACTTAAATATGTTTTAAGTATATCTGTTCCAATACTTTTGATCACATGACAAATGGGTGGATTCAAACAAAATGTGATATTTTCTTAGTTGTGCATCAGATCCTGATGTAAATACCTGGAAATAAAAGCTGAAACGTTGATCTCTGGTCTCACGTTCATTATTTGATGTCAAGCCCAAATGTTTTCAGTCTACAGCAAAAATAAAGGAATTCGCCTCACTGTTCCAATACTTTTGGAGGGCACTGTATACACTACATTACCTGATCTTTGTTTTATCCAGAGCGCATCGACATTTTGAAATTATAAAACAATTACTAATTTAAATTGGAATGTTGTGTCTGAATTCAAGCATTTATTTCATATTATTTTATTATTAGTTTACTGCTGCTGTGATCGTGTTGTTCCCATCACTTTCCAAGACAAACACTTCAGGTTTGTCAGAATCCTAAGAAATTAACAAAACATTGGACACATTGTAATTATGAAATATAGGAGAAATGCCCATTATGTTTACTTTCTATTGAACATTTTAATGTATAGTAGTAGCCTATTTTGATAAATCTAAGCGTAATTATGAAACTCCTTACATTGTCAAAGTTTTTACAAAGCCACTTGGCTCTGTAGTTTTCATAGTGTATTTCCTGGGTCACATCTTTCAGGTCCTGCATGTGTGTCCTCACAAGCATGTTCCTCAGGTGCACAAAGTCACTGTGGACAGGGTTATCAACTGCCAACACAACACAAATCATCAGCATTGATAACAGTTGAATCATGACATGATGTGGATAACTTTGACTTGTTGGTGTTCTCCTCTTCTGCACCTTCCACAACTCCCCAGGGGTAGAGACGGGCCCTGAACCTCCTGCCGTTACCCTCCACCACAGCATTACTGCCTATCACAGCAAACGGAACAGAGTTCTGAGAGCGAGAGACAGAGGGAGGGGGAGAGAGATAGGGGGCAGCAAGAATAGCACCGTCATCTGCCAACCTCAGATATCCCATCTAATAGTACAGTTCAAAGAGTCTGTACCAAACTGAGCGTGTCAAAAAGGTTGAACACATCTCAGATAGCTCTGGAATATCAACTGTGTTTGGGTGCTGTGGGGCTTTAAGCCAGCTCTCACTTTCAACTCTATTTCCTGTAGCTTGAATTCCTCATCTTCATCTGAGTCACAGTCAGAAAAATGGTAGATCTTAATTTTGTACTTCTCTAATTCACTCAGAATCTACAAAAGAAAGAGAGAGGAGGGGGAAAGAGAGAAATCAAGAGAAAGGTAACCTAAATTGACTTGCTCATATCAGTCAGTGACAGCAGGGTAATAGAGTCTAACCCTGGCTTTCATCTGTGTGATTTCCACCCTAGTGAGGCTGTCTGCTTTGGCCAACACAGGGATAATGTTGACCTTGTCTTGGAGAGCTCTCATGCACTCCACATCCAAAGGCTTCAGGCTGGATCAAACATAGAATCACATTTGATTCAGTGTACATCGTATTAAGGATTATTATGAACAATGTTGTCATGTGAGTGTGTCCGAGGTGAGTCTCCTACCCGTGGCCATAGGGGGAGATGAAGTACAGGCAGCAGTGGACTCTGTGGTCCTGGGTGTTCTTGCGGTTAAGACCGATTTCATCCAAGCGGTACTGCTCAAACTTATGGTCAATGTAGTCGGACAACACTGTCCAGCTTCCCATCGAACATGAACGCACACACACACATACACGTTCTTACTCACTCTAGATCTAGGAGGCCTGAAGGAGAAGTGAAGAGAGAACTCTTATACAGTATGTGGCTATACCATTGTAAGTTGTTCAGAGCATCCCCAAACCCCGGTGTGTCCACAATGTTGAGTTTGAGCTTCACTCCTTTCTCCTCAATGAGAACAGTCTTCTTAGTGATAGACACAGTCTGAACCATCTTCTCTGGGGGAAAAGAAAATCCTTCAGAAAGGATGCGGCCTTCGCGTTTTGTTACACCTATAGGCCCATCTTTCTCTCTTAGTATACTAAGCAGTTCAGTACCTGAAGCCTCAAGAACGTTCTTGTCCTTGTACAGATCAGTGAGGAACAGACTGTTGATGAGAGTGGATTTACCCAGACCAGACTCTCCTACGGTGAGAGGGAAAAGACAGGAACAAGAATGGAAAGAGAGGTTCAGCGTGGGAGAAGAGTGAAACAGAAGATGACAAAGAAGATGACACACCAAAACAACATATATCCTTAGGGTAGTTAATGCACAAAGGAGTCCCTGTATCTATCCTCACCTGCCACCATCAGGGTGAACTCAAAACCTTTCTTCACTGACTTCCTGTGTACTTGGTTGGGCAGAGTGGCAAAGCCCACATACTCCCTGTCCAGGTCCTGCTGTAAATGTGACATATCTAGTAGGTAAACTAAGCAACACTACCAGTAGACTCCTTTTCAACATTGAACGTGGTTGCGTCACCTCACTGGAGTCATAGGGGTCGAGGCGACCCCAGGGGCTTTTGGGTCGAATGGGGGGGCCCTGGCTATCTGAGGAAGTAATGTAAGTTGTCTCCGGCTCTCCTAACACAATTGTGCTGCTTTTTTGGAGTTCCATGAGGAAACTATATGTGTCATCTGTGGAGAGGTTGGAGTACTGGACAGAGGAGACAAAGGAAATTGATGGTGGGAGTCTTGTTGATTTACAAACATGAAATCCTAGATAAACAGTAGCTTTTTCATGCAACTATCCCTTCTAGCCTTACCTCGCTTTCTGAGGTATTGCAGGAGTGAGGAGAGGATTGAAAGCAAATAGATTAACATCAAGCCAGGCTACAAATTCGACCAGGTAGGCTACTGTAGTAAAAAAAACAATGTGACCTCATAAGCCTATAACATCACTAAAGTACTGGCCTCTCAAGTCTCACGCATTCGCCGTGAGACTCACGCTTTTCAGATTTACAAATTCTAGACAGCTTACCACTAAAAACTCCTTCGGTCTGTGTACCTGGGTTGAAAACGATGTAAGGTGAGATGACTAGCCTAATCATATACACGCAAGCTAGCTAGCTAGTTAGTGCTAGCTAGTATGTTGCGAATGTGTCCTCGTTCTATTCTCTTGGACTGTTACGCTACTGTTGTCTAGCTCTACTTGCTAACCACCAGCATCATTTGGTTATCGGTTTGCTTGAATCAATTGAATAAGAAATACGTCTTGAAAGAACGTCTGAATACATCTACAAATACTAAACTTCAAAATAAAATATTTCGTTTCAAGAATAAGTGTAATAATTTAGCTACCATATTCGGCCTTCTGCATCCTTATCCCTACAACGGTTTAAAATTCGAATCCATGAAGCTCGCGAATTAGAATCTTTTCAATTTCACAAAACTAAACTCTGATTTAATTTAAATGTCTTATAGCTTACATACATCATAAAAAAACAAAGACACGAAACAAGCTCAAGTCCAGTTGAAAAATATTGGCAAATAATATAAAATATAATCGTTCACAGCTTTATGTAAGTTTCCTTATAAACACAGTAAAGTTAATAAAAGTCTGTATAGCCTTAAATTAGGACATATCTAACTACTGTGTTGATGTAATACAATTATTAATAAAGTATCAGAGTTAAAAGCCACCATTGTGTGAATTTAAACCATAAATGGACACAGTCTCTAAGTAAGTCTTTCATGGAGTCATAGGAATGAGCTTTCTTCTGTGGTTCTGTCCCATACCACCCTGCATACCCTCCTGGGTCTATGGACCCGGCTTGGCAGTGGGCTAAGAATGTGGTGTACTGGGCCATGTTGTGGTGTGTTAGGTACTGGTTGGTTATGGTTGTGTTCAAAGCTTTTTGAACAGTCATGGTTAAAGTCTTGGTTCATAGACTGCAGTTGTTTCTGGGAGCCATTGGTTTGTGAGTCATTGGTTTCTCCATCCAACGAGTGGTTGTGGTCAGGGCTTTGTCTATTGTTCTGGAGTTCTGTAACACTTTGCATGGGATCATGATTTTGAGAACTGTTGTGGTTTTGGGGCTCCAAGCAGTTGTTGTTGTCCATTGAGTGGCTGTGCTTCATGCAGGGTTTCTGGGTTTTTGAGAGGAAGTGCTCTTGGGCGGGGTAGTGGTCCTGGTTGTTAGAGCGGTCATAGAGCTGCCAGAATGCATGGCGTACCTGCTCCAGTTCAGAGAGTATAGACAGTCCAATGTCCAGGTGCATCAACAGGTTCTCCAGCCACTCATCCAGCTTAGCAAAGGAGGGACTGAGAGACAGAGAGGCAGAATGGAAAGAAAGTTAAGAGAAAGATAGGTAAAAAGGCAAAAGAAAGAGTCAAATGAATATTAGATGAGGCGGTGAGTGGAAAGTGTATCTGGACAGGTGTTTGGTGATGGATGTTTACCGTGTATCTGCTTCCATGTCACAGCAGAGCGCTGCTAGGGGTAGGAAGGAAGAGGGGCACTCTTGGTGGTGGTACTGCTCCAGAAAACCTGGGACATTTAGACCAAAATCTTGGGTCCTTGGAAGGTAGTCTGGGTCAGCACTCACTCTGCCTATCACCTGTGACAGAGAGCGACAGGTGGCAGAGGCATTTTAAACAATAGGAAACCTTTAATATGAATCAAATTACAGTATGTGGTTCATCACAAAATGACACATTCGTAGATAAAATTACTTTTAGATCAGATTTAGCTGCTGCATCTAACTCTAGATTGGCTTTAGCTGTATTTCATGCCCAATGTAGATGTTGCTGAACTTCTACGTACCTCACACAACATGATGCCAAACGAGAAAATATCCACCCGCTCATCATAACTCTTCCCTGGGACACAAAGCAGAGCAGTTAAAAGGAATATCTTAACATCAGAACATTATTCCCCAAGACCCTTCGTCGCGTTCGTCCCTCACCATGAATCATCTCAGGAGCCATCCAGTAAGGGTTTCCAACCACGGTGTATCTCTTCCTACGGTCTGGCTTACGGAGCTCAGACACTCTCCCTACTGAAGTTCTCCCCAAAGATGGTGCCCTGCCCTGGGTCCTCTCCTCTACCACCAGCCTGGCCAGGCCAAAGTCTGCCACCACCACACTCTGGTTCTGAGTTCAGACAGAGGGATTTACAGAGATTTACTGAACTTCCTGGGTTGTAATATGTGGACCGTTTAACTGTCTTCAGTGTTCCTGTCCTTGAGGGATGTGTAGCTCACCCACTCACCTCTCTGACAAGGCAGTTGTGTGAGTTGAGATCACGGTGGATGACATTCATGGAATGTAAGTATGCCTGAGAGAAAACGAGGAGAGAGACATGAGAGAAGAAGCAGAGGGGGAAGTAAAAACTGAAAGAGGTAGAATATGATAGACAATAGGGAATGGCAGGGGGATAAGTGAAACTTTTCTATTAAATAATAAAGCATCCATAATCCCCGAATGTGTCAAGAGAGACTTACCATTCCAGCAGCAATGTCCTTGGCAAAGCTCACTCTAACTCTCCAGGGGAAGTCACTGTCCTAGACCAAGTAACGTAATTAGACCATGGAAGGTAATTAGTCCTCCAACCACCAGCTCGCTATTCAAAGAAAGTCGCTTCACAAACACATTGGCCCCTAGTACTAGTATGTAATCCTTGTATTTAGACGCATATTCACACACATACACATCCGCTAACCATTTTATTGATGGTTTCTCGTAGAGTCCCTGCTTGGACGTACTCGGAGATAAAGTTTAGACGTTTATCTTTGTAGAGGAGCCCGATGAACTTCAGAACATTGGGGTGGTCCAGACATCTCATGACCTTCACCTGCACACAGGTGGCAGGAGTTTAGTCAATCTTCTTTCATATCCCTATACAATATATCATAATTACAATCATTATAATGTGATGATCTCATGAATGAATCCGACAAGACTGTGGATCGTTTCAACCACCTCCTTGAGGAAGGTCTTCTGTGTCTCCTCATCAAAACGGATCAGCTCCTTCATCACCATCACCTCCCCTGTCTCCTTATGTGTCACCTTCACAACACACACAGTGGGTTTGTCACACTGTATTTGGCATGCAGTGTCACAATCATATCTTTAAATGATACACTGTAATCTTGCAACAAATTAGAGCACTTTGGTTGGCGTTGGCTGTTTTCAAATGTGCTTTCTATATATATATATATATATATATATATATATATATATATATAGTACCAGTCAAAAGTTTGGATACATTTTCCCTGTCCAAACCTTTGACTGGTACTGTATATATCCCCGTACTACGTTTTACGGCTGTTAAGCTGATGGTATGTCATCTTCATCTTTCTTTGTGGTGGGCTGTGCTGTACCTTGATGGCCTGCCCAAAGCAGCCCTTGCCAAGCACTTCTCCATGGATGAGGTCTGAGGGTCTGAAGATTCGGTGGGCTTTCTCTACAGAGTCCACACGCAGGGACTCCGAGCGAGCCATGTCCCTCCGCTGAGACTGCAACGGCATAGCACCCTGAGAAAGGGGGGACTTATCTATACTGCAGCTACGTCTGAGAGAGAATATGTGTGTGCGTGAGAGAGGGAGAGAGAGGAAGAGAGGGTGAAGATTTTACCAAACGTGTAACTTCTTTAGATCGCTACCAATCTCTCTTTCTCCGTGGGTGGAGTCACTCAGACTTACAGGATGTGTCTGGAGCGCATTCCTGTGAGTCCTTGGCCCTGAGGGGGTGAAAGGCTCAGTCTTATTGGCTCTTCCGTCTGCTCCTCTGGGTTAGGCTCCTCCTCCAGGCTGGGGAGCTTTTGGGAACTCTTGAGGTTGTCATGGACACAAGAGTCAGTGCAGGGGCTGGCGTCCTGGGCGACCGTGGGGGGGAGAGGATCTCCAGAGGTAGAGGGGTTGTGCTCTACTGTCAGCTGAACTGGGTGACCTGTGTCTTGGATTACGCGCTGTATCTGGTGACAAAGCCATGTACGACGTAGGCTTAGCTTTGTGTCTTTGAACTGTCATGGAAGGTGTAGCTGCATAGGTGTTCGGTTGTGCATGCTTACCTCATCCAGTGAAATATTTCGGACTGGAGTGCCGTTGATTTCCAAGACCCGGTCACCAACGTGAATGGAGGTAAGCAGGTCAGAGGTTAGAAGAGCTCCGCCCAACCTGTAGAGGGGAGAGTGAAGGGAAGGATAAGTTCATTTAGTTTGAGTTCATTCCGTTAATTTGTCAGTATAGTAAATATTCTGGGAAGGGTTTTTCTCTCAGACTGAACCAACTCACTCTGTCACCGTGACAACAGTCCCCTCCTTTTGACTGTGATCCGTAGACACAGCCAGTCCTCGGCGACCGATGACAGGGTGAGGGAGGGACACCAGTGCCACCGTGTGGTGATTCCTGGTCAGTGGCTCGGTCAACCCCTTCACAGGGGAACCCCTTCCCTGGCAGTAACAGTGACCGCTACAGAACAGGTTAGAAAGAGGAGGGTTTAACATCTGCTTCTATTATAAACACCCCCCTCTTGGTCTCTTTCACCAGACTGACCAGTAGAGTTTAGAACGTTCCACAAGAGTGTACGTGTCTCCGTCTCCAATAAACATCCCGCAGTTCATACAGGTAAAACACTCAGGGTGGAACTTCTGTTCTCCAGCAACCTACAAAGAAGAAGAAAAGAGAGAGAGAGAAAGAAATAAGGGGTTAATCTATTCTCTGAATGTTTTCAGAGGGAAATCCTCTGCTTTGAAACCTGGGAAAAGATACAACTTTCATCCTCATATCAGGAGGAAACTGGGAGTCAAGAGGAAGGAACTGCTACTAAGGGAGTCTAATGTCAGGCTTCCTATCTGTCTGAACATGCATACCTGCACTATATAACAGATTCAACAACCCCACTCACTGCAGTCCTTTACTCTGGGGTTAGTTTAATGGTAATACAGAATAGTTTATTTACCGTAATTACTGATAATATAAAAGTGTGTCATTTTGGTCCTGAAACACCTTAGAAAAAATGTCAACGTATCACTTACAGAAAACAGCTATTAAAACGAAAGAGTTCTGTGAGATCCCTAAAGAAGTATTCAGCAGTACAGAAAACTATCGAGTTGGTAATATGGAATCTTTATTTACAGCTAATCTGTTTTACAGTAGCTCCTTTGATGGTAATCGCTAACTAGTGAGAGTGAAATTAGGCCAATAGAGAATTTCTCTACCAATTACCAGCAGTCTTTGGTCATACGATGGGTGAAAATGGACGTATCAAGGTTAGTTTCTGTGATGTGGCATGATGTCTGGCATGATAGAGCGATGAGGAGAGTATTGGAATAGGAAGGTCTGGTAGGGGGTCTCTCACCATGATGAGCCCTGTAGTGATGGCCTCCTTGCAGCCATGGCAGTGCTCCCCATAGCGGGCCCAGTAGTGTCTCTTACAGTAGAGCTTAGCCTCCCTCTCATAGTACCACTGAGACAAGATACAGCCACATTCACAGCACCTGCCAACCCCAGAGAGAGCACAAGGAGACAGGATTCAGCCTGGAGTCTGATGACGCAAAGGAAGACTGTTAGAGATGAAACGTAAGTGACTTCCTGTTTGGTGTTTGCGTGGAAGTGTTGGGAATGAGGTTGGTCTGACACAGGTCAAGGGAAACCCTGGAACCATGACATCCTCGAATAATCAGTGGGGTATGGACTTCCTCGGCTAAAAGTATGAAATTAAACTTGTTAATCAAACTCATGTTCTGCTGTGCCTCTACCCGATTAGATTGTGTTCTTTCACTAGTGACGAGGATAACATCTGCCAGCCAAACAAATAGGCTGTGTTATTCAGAGCATTCCAACAGGAAATCCAGTTTTGTCAAAAGAAAAGTGTAATTGTTATGATGTCCTCAGCCAATTCACTGTATTCTTTCTACTAATAGCTAAAATGTAGTCAGCAAAACCAACCTTGTAGCTTAACATCCATTCAGCACTACAGTATGCAAATCTAGAGGGACTTGATTGGTGAAAGTAATACGGTTGATGCTCCACTGGGCCCACTGAAAGGCTTGGTGTTTCCATGACAAAGCGTTTCAATATTTATGCCTCGTCAGATCCACGCTAATAAGGGGATGGTGTGGAACTGATATCAGACCAGGACCATGGTCTGTAAAAACCTGCTCTCTTATCTTTCCAACACTAGTGCTGGAGTGGGAGTAGACTTCCTGTGCAAAGTAATGTGCCATGCTTCCTCTTCTATGTTGGGTAAATGCCGTGTTCTCTTACAATGGAGAATGGATTAGGCTGTCTTACAATGAAGAATGAAATCTTTAGAGGAAGAGATAAAAATTCAGCCTTCTTCCTGTGTTGGAGACAATTCCTGACGGCTGAATGTCTTTCTTATGAAATAACAAATTACTGTAAATGTTGTGAAAAAAACTTGCTATGAAATAAATAGTTGGAAAACGGTATTTCACAACATACAGCAAAAGATGGCTGTTTACCCACTGGTGCACCTCTAGCTGGTTCACCGAAAACAAAAATTCATTTATAATCATGAGATTCCTCGTGGAGTGCCTCAGATAATCAATTCCCCTTGGATGGATCCGCCTCACTCCGTCTGAGGAAATTACACATGAATTTAACACTAGCAGGAGACAGCTGCAAGTTTATTTCCGTCCAGTCTTTATTTTTCTGCTTCTGGCACCTGGGGGGTATTCCAGAAAGCACTTTATGTGACATACCCAGGTAAGTTAACTCCCCAACTGACACCCCGCGTTGTAGCAACATTGTCAGTAGGTTGCTGCAACATTCTGAATCAGCTGGTGGGTTAACTTACCCCCAGGTGTTTGAGCAGCACATCTGGAACTCTGCTTCATTGAAACATCTGGGTCAGAAACATCACTGGAATCCTCCCGGCCTTGGAATACCTTTTTTATCCCTCTCTTCTTCTCTTCCTTTCAAACCTCAAGTCCTTCCCCTACCTTTGTTTTTAAAGTCTTCAGTCTTTCTACCCTTGAGTAACTATCTTTTTCACTCACGTACATTTTCAAACACAATGGGACCTAACCGCATTATGATGTCATGGCAAGGGTCAAATGTCATATGCGTGTGACATCCTTTCTATATCCACTCCCAACAGGACTTCCTTTTAACAGCGTTAGTCATGTACTGTAGTGTCCTCTAGCTTTTAGCTTTGTAAGTCTGCCTTGCACAATTGATAATCTATTTGCTAACTTTTCCAACCGCCATTGGTTGACTTTGAGAGCATGATGATATTTCCTACGAATATGTGTGTTGACAACATTTCAGCAGTGCCTTCAGATGAAGGGATAGGCTATGTTGCAAGACGGCAAGATGTGTTGAAATACCATATGTGCTGCCAGACTTAACACGCCACCGTGGTCACAAGCGCAGACGCAAACACAATAGGAGCAGAGAATCTTACCTTCCTTTTATTCCTCGCCGAAAACGCTGGTCACGCCGTGACATTCCGCTCAGACCCTCTTCCTACAGACAGCTGTCACTCACAACAATCCTTCCGCACCTTCAGTAGACCAGTTAGACAGGGAAAAACAACAGAGCAGAGGAGAACTTGCTGTTTGGTACTGTATGGCTGATTGTGTGTGTGTGTGTTCTCTCTGACACACCAGTACTAGTAAGCTGTGTGTTTTCCCCATTCGCTCAGGCATTTCCTGTGCTCCGAACTCCCTCTCCGCTGTCTGTGTCTGCTTGTGAGAAAAAAGCCCTGACCCAGTAAAAGCCCTGATCCACCCGGCCCCCTCTGCTGGCCACAGACACACAACCTATCACGGACACCCTCACCACACTCCTCCTCCAACAACTTTCAGTATGTAGACCTTCACCAGAAGGAGATAGAGTTACACTCCTTTCTCATTCAAATAGCTTGTGAGACTTCATGCTACAGAGATGCACACAAATTCAAAATTATACTGCAGATAAACTGGCTGTGTGTTTTTCTTTTCTTTTTTAAAAACTAAAAACCAAATCAGGCTCCAAACATAAATTGGTCCTGTACCAATCAGCACATGCACACGCATAATCTCTTTATGAATGCCCCAGTTCCTGCACTGTCCTAGTGCTGGTCCAACACACTCTATTCAGACTGCAGAGGAAATGCTGGCAAAGCAAAGGAGGCCAGAATTCCTACCCCAACAGAATGGGGGAGCATTTTATGTGCAAAATCTTTATGGATGTTTTTATGCTACTGCACACTCCTTATTGAAATAGATGTAGTTATTTTTCCAGCAGCGGAAATTCTTATAGACCTGTGCATCTAAGTATAGACCCAGGTTGTAATTCATTAGAGCGGTATACTATGTCAGGAGCCAAACTGTATCTCACGAATACAGAATGTCAGCATGCTGAGGCCAGAAGGTCGAAGACTCGAGAGAGAGAAAAAGGGCTATCTATTTCAGCTTGCTGAAGAGAGTCTAAAATGGTATGGCACAACAGCCAATCCCCTTATTTGTACCCTGCCTTTCGTTCTCACTTCTGTGGGGTTATTGTATTATTTGTAATGGTGACAGTGAATGTATTTGTAGTTCATTATTTCAACTGGTACTGGTATTTCAACTTTTACACTGGTAGAAATGTTCTGGTAAAAGATATAATGTGTTATACTGACTAAACTTAAAGTAATAGTCATCAAACAGTGCTCTGGTCATTTCTTTAATTATGAAAGAAAGTCTTACAAACCGTCTTCTGTTAAAAAGGTGCATTGTTATCTCTTAAAAAATCAGATTAAAACAACAACAGATGTCAAAAACACTGATTATTCTTGACAGGGCTTAACGATATAAACACAAGGGTAAGCCCAAAACTGTGTCAAACTCAGACACTTAATTCAAATTGACATCACAGGTAATATTGGTGTCAGAGAGAATTAAAAAACAAAGCACAAAATAATGCACTTGACTGAAAAGATTTTACAATTCAGACATACACACAATACGTATTCTTAACGCACATACAATCCTGCACAGAGATTAAATGGCAAATTGTAATTTCTTTGGTTTATTTCATAATTTAAAAAGCTAAGTAAACATGAACTGTCAAGTTCAGAGTGAATAAAACAAGCATCAGTGGAGGTAAAACAATCAGAAATCCGATGCTGACCTCAGTAGAGCTTTGATACCTAGCTTGTGGTGAGCGTCATCATAATGTTACCAAACATTTATCTTTAATGAACTGCTAATGTACAAGGCAAACGTCATCATAATCATATCCTCAGTGTTGCATAAACAAGAGACATGACACATGCACATTTTCAGACACATAAACTAAACCCATATGGTTGCCCAAACACCAATATATGTTTTTAGACACTGATACTATTTCACTTGGTCTAACATAGCCATTCACATGATGCCAGTATCAAATGGCTTGAAATATATTCTGTAAAGGCACTACAGATGACTTCAAAAGATCCTAATATAACCTTTGCCAAAAGCTTAAGGGATGATAAGTTTCCATATTTTTAGACGGTGCTGATGCAAGATGATTATCTTAAATAGAAGAGTTGCTCCAGACTAACACTGCTTTTGAAGGTTGAGAGATCTTCAAATACATCTAAAACAGTAGCCGAAGCACTACTCTTCAGATATATCCTGATTTCTATTTCACAGTTCTACTAAACCAGCAGCCTTTGTCTCTGGAAACCATGGGACAGATTTAAGCACACACAAACATGTGACACTCATTTAAAATCAAAGGTTTTAAGAAAAACCAATGCAGCTTGTGCACCTGAAGCCATCCTGTAAATATAGCCCAGGTGTCTAAGCCTCAGCAAAGGTTGTAAGTGCCAGCATACTATACAGACAGGTTTAGGGACGTTCCTTGTAGAGGTCCTCTGTATCAGTGTTTTACACAAGCAGGATTCATGGTGTGGGCTAGTAGCTGAACAAGTTAAAGTGAGTGACAATGCACATTGAAATAACAAAAACTTTGGTACAGTAGGTCAAACTCTATAAATTTGCGTTCATATCTCGTGTACAAACGAAGCAGTAGCTTCCAAGGCAAGTTAAAAAAAAAGTACATTCGGGATCAGGCAGTAGCACCACTTTTTAATGAGTTCACTTCCTTCTGTTGGTCTCTCACTTCCTCTTCCTGCCACAGTATTTTCCCTGGCATCCAGCACCCCCTGCCAGACATGAGCGAAGACTGTGTGTTAGTGTCAGTAATACCTCTTTGAGGCACTTTCCTGTGACTACATGATAATATCACATAAGTCGGTGCGCTGGTTTACCTCTGTAGCCCCCTGCTCCCAGGAAGCCCTGCATGGCAGCATACTTGGCTGCTTTTGCTGCCTTGGCTGGAGGAGAGAATGGGATAAGCTGTTTTAAACTGTGACCTTATGTTTAGTGTGTTTTGACATATGAAAATGTTGCAGGAAGCCCTAGTTACCACAGGAACAGACATGAACAAATGGGCTGAAACATTCTTATTTCTATAAGTAATTGGGATATTAATTTGAAGAGAGAGAAAGAGTGGAAGGAGTCAACCTAGAATAACATGTGGTGAGTGTGTATGTGTGTGTGTGTGTGTGGGGTGTGTGTGGTCATGACTGTAATTAATTGCACCATGTGTGCTGTGATGTTGATGCCAGAGGAGAGTATGCTTACATTTCTGTCCTCCTGCTCCGTATCCTAGAGAACCTGAAAGAGACCAACCCAGATTACTCATAATAAAAAACTGATAGTCCTTCATGTGATCATACACAGGCATCTACCTCCACAACTGGATGAAAGAAAACGTTAAAATATCAACAAGTAGGGCCATGACACTGCAGACAAAAACCTTCCCCATAACATGATGTGTGAATAGGGACTCTTAACGTTTAAGTAAATCTGTATTGTACTGTTCATATTAGTTTTTTGTTTTGCTAGTGATGCTCTGTTCACTGCACGTTACATAGTGAAGGAATTTATCTTTTCAGATGAACATCAAAAGCAAGAGAGGTAGTGATGTGTTACCTGGATATCCAGGACCAGCACCACCAGGACCGCCACCACCATAGCCAGTACCCCCTCCTGCAGAACAGACACATTGTAGTCGGGACCACACAGAAACTCAAATCCTCCATCAGCACAACTAGCGAGATGTTGAATAGAGATTCTCCAGCTCACCTGGTAACCGGCCTGGGTCACCTCCTACTCCCCCTGCAGTTCCTGCACCAGGCACTCCTCCTGGTCCTCCACCTGAAGAACAAGCAAAAAACATGTTGGGTATCAAGGATGGCTACTCGAAACACTGGAACAAAGAACAATACTGGAGAGCTTCTCAACAACCAAGACTGGTGTCCAAGGTTAGCCAAACAATTGCACACTCAGCTACGCCGATCTGTGGTTGACCGAATAATGTGCGCAGGTGTGAGCGTGCTGCAAACATACATAAGTGTATGTGGGCCTAGAGTGCTGGTACTGCAACATTGACATCTAGTGCTAGAGGAGTTACTTGATCCCTCTCACCTGGTCTGTATCCAGCTCCACCCAGGGAGCCATACCCTGTAAAGAGGACACATTAACTAGAAGCCTATCCTAGTCTACATTCAGTCAGAGGCTTCATAGCGGAGCATTAACACCTGCTACAACTACACCCCAGGTACCCCTGTTGGAAAGGTAAACTTTGGGGGCAACAGCTCACCTAGGCCCCCTGTTCCTGCTCCTGGTCCCGCCCCTGCTCCTCCACCTGGGGGACAGGTACAGGTGTGTTAGAGTCTAGGTCTTTTACTGGATGTGAGATGGATATGTAATGGAGTATAAATATGCCTGAACATGCACTCATGATGTGCACAGGCTGTCAAAGCTTGACTTCTTCCTCACCTGGTCCATAACCCGCACCGCCCAAGGAGCCATAACCTAGAAGTATGGAAGAAGAGAAGGGTAAAATAAGTAGGTGAAATAGTACTATTTTTTTTTTGTTGCATTTTTTAACAGTTATGTTCGTATATAGGTGAATTCTGAGTTGGATGAGCTTTATTGTTTACAGATTCTGGTGTGACCCATCACTGTGTATGGACCTGATTTAGCTGGTTTTCTTGCTCCCATTCCAGCTCCACCTGGTCCATAACCACCTGGTCCTGCTCCGGCACCACCTGGTCCGTAGCCACCTGGTCCTGCTCCAGCACCACCTGGTCCATAACCACCTGGTCCATAGCCACCTGGTCCAACTCCAGCACTGCCACCAGCTCCCCCATAGCCTGGAAGGGTAAGATGAATAAGCTTAGTGTAAATATTAAGACCATATCATACCCTTTAAGGAAATAAACTGTGTAATCTATTGTGAAATACCTTTGGATGGTTTTCCAGTGCCTGTCGCTGTTCCTGCACCAGTTGGATATCTGGGACCTGAAAAAAGGTAAATGTTGTATGTACTTTGATAAAATACTAAGGCTGATTTCAAACAATGATAAAGTATATAGTTTGAGGTGGAACTCACCACCAGCCCCAGCTCCACCAAAGCCTCCAGGACCTGCTCCCCCTGGACCTCCTCCAGCACCAGCTCCACCAGGTCCATAGCTACCTGGACCACCTCCTAGACCCCCTCCTTGGCCTCCTCCGAGGCCTCTGCCAAGTCCTCCTGGTCCTGTTCCTAGTCCTCCAGCCCCGAGACTGCCAGCTCCACCTAGAGCACCTCCAGCACCACCCCTCTTGCTTGGTTTGCTTCCGTATCCTCCAGGACCAGCTCCATAGCCCCCTGGGCCAACTCCATAGGCCCCTGGTACAGCTCCAGCCCCACCTGGTCCGTAGCCCCCTCGACCAGCACCAGCCCCACCTGGTCCGTAGCCCCCTGGACCAGCACCAGCCCCACCTGGTCCATAGCCCCCAGGCCCAGCTCCATAGCCCCCTGGACCAGTTCCAGCCCCACCTGGTCCATAGCCCCCAGCACCAGTTCCAGCCCCACCTGGTCCATAGCCCCCTGGACCAGCACCAGCCCCACCTGGTCCATAGCCCCCAGGACCAGTTCCAGCCCCACCTGGTCCGTAGCCCCCTGGACCAGCACCAGCCCCACCTGGTCCATAGCCCCCAGGCCCAGCTCCATAGCCCCCTGGACCAGTTCCAGCCCCACCTGGTCCATAGCCCCCAGCACCAGTTCCAGCCCCACCTGGTCCATAGCCCCCTGGACCAGCACCAGCCCCACCTGGTCCATAGCCCCCAGGACCAGTTCCAGCCCCACCTGGTCCATAGCCCCCAGCACCAGTTCCAGCCCCACCTGGTCCATAGCCCCCTGGACCAGCACCAGCCCCACCTGGTCCATAGCCCCCAGGACCAGTTCCAGCCCCACCTGGTCCATAGCCCCCAGGACCAGCACCAAAGCCCCCTGGCCCGACCCCTCCCCTTCCCCCTCCAAACTGGCCAGGAACCCCATATCCTAAGTACAAGAGAAATGTTATCATTAACTTTACTTGGCTAAATTGTTTTCTCCAAACATATGTTTGATATCCAGTCAGTAGATACATAACAATGTAACTGTAAAAAAAACATAGAGAATGTGTAAATGTACCTTTGCCTGGCTTTCCCGATCCCTGTCCCACTCCAGCTCCCGTCGGATAACGTAAACCTAAGAAACAAGCTTTGTTGTTAAATTTTCGTAATATAAAAAGAGAACTTTTTGGGGGTTGACCGTTGAACTGATTGAAGCATTTGGGCAGGCAAGATAAAAAATATACATACCACCACCGGGTAGGACGGCCCCAGCTCCTCCATAGCCTGCATTGATAGCAAGATAAATCCTTGTCAGTTAGTTGTAACTGGCAGTATAAACAGCTAAAATATGTAACTACTGACAAAAAATGTAGCTCACTTTTGCCAGGTTTGGGGGTTCCAGTTCCTACACCACCAGCGCCCCCAGGGCCAAGACCCGTCCCTCCGGTCACTCCTGTACCTGGACCACCCCCAACTCCTCCAGGACCTCCCCCAACTCCTCCAGGACCTCCCCCAACTCCTCCAGGACCACCCCCAACTCCTCCTGGACCTCCTCCCACTCCTCCAGCACCCAGGCTGCCAGCCCCATCAGGGCCATATCCTGGAGGTGCAGACACAAGACATAATGATCCTCATTTTAATTATGGTTACCTTTATCATAATCGCATCAGAGACTGGGCCAAATTCTAGCCACATAGCTAGTATGTAATGTTAAATGTATTATGACAAGTACCCTTGGGTGGTTTTATGGTGACATTTTGTCCTCCTCCTACTCCTCCAGCTCCACTTGGACCACCTCCCACACTTCCTGGTCCACCTCCAACTCCTCCTGGTCCACCTCCAACTCCTCCTGGTCCACCTCCAACTCCTCCTGGTCCACCTCCAACTCCTCCTGGTCCTCCTCCTACACCCCCTGGACCTCCTTCGATGACTCCTGCACCTTCACCATCTCCTTCACCAGGTGTGTCTCCTCTTGGGACACCTATGGGTAGGCAGCACACCTGAGCACCAGCATAACTTAGGAGAACACAGCCCAAACACCATCCATTCGGAGCCTGTTCATTCTTTATGTTACCTGGAGGCTTTAGAGGTTTGGCTCCAGGAAGCCCACCAGCAATGTCTCCAAGTGAAGCGCCTGCAAAAACAAATCATTCAAATTAACTTAGTCCCCAATATTGACCCCAACAATGCACACTGATGTGGAAATTGTTCTCGAAGCCACCTTCACAATAGTTTCCATTTCCTCATCTTAAAAACTTTTTAGCACAGCATCAACTAATGGTATTCACTATGGCTGCTGTTCTACAGAAAACCTTTACATTTTCTGACATTTTACAACAGTTTGTTCTGGTAAAATGTGCTTCATGCAACCATCACCTTTATCTTTTTCTTCAGTGGATTTTCCGCCAGCACCAATACCGATACCTATACCAATGCCTGTGCCCGAACCTGCTAAGACATAGTCCAAGGGCTTAAAACTTAACATTGCCTGACTAACACTGTTAGTAAGGGGACTGAATTTGTCATCAATACTGTCTTTGTTTGTTCTATATTCACTGGGAAACTTGCAGCTAGATTTACTCTGAAAGTAATGATTGTTGAACATTTGCAATCCATTGCTGCACAGTTGCGTTGAGGTGTACTAATTAATTATGTGTTGGGAATTACGTATTAATAAATATTATTTATAAACTATGTATAAAAAGTTTTGGAGATAAATTACTAACTAACCACAATCTTCTGTGTGGGGTTAAAGGTTAATTTGTCTACAAATAGTTTATAAAGGCTTTAAATAACTAAAAAGTGTTACCAGATGTTATTTATATATTTTGTTACTCTGGTAAAGTGTTATAGTTTCTTTCTGAACAATCCGTCAGGGGCAGCATAACTTAATTGTTAGTTTGGTCTTCATTATTGATATTATTGATTAGTTTCTTGGTGCCAGCGGAAAGAAGTCCAATTTCACCTTTCTATATGTCTGAGACAGCCAGACCACATGACCAGACTAATCAAATCAAAACATTAACCCTTTCACAGGGTTAGAGCACTGTTAAGACATTTAGGATTCAATTAGAATGTTTTCATGGACCATATGCACTTCAAACAGGATAATGTTATTTTAGGAGTAATTTGTCTTTATACTGGCTCAAAATCATAATTAGCAAAAACCGTGCACCAAAGCAGACCATCAGCAAACCCAGCAGTTGTTGTTTTCATCACAAGGCCATTAGTAGAAGTCACTTAGTCCCCAATATTGACCCCAACAATGCACACCGATGTGGAAATTATGTTCTGGAAGCCACCGTCAAAATGGTTTCCATTTCCTCTTGTTAAAAACGTTTTAGCACAGCATCATCTAATGTTATTCAATATGGCTGCTGTTTTACAGAAAACTTTACAATTTTCTGACATTTACAACAGTTGGTTCTGGTAAAATGTGCTTCATGCAACCATCACCTTTATCTTCTTCTTCAGTGGTTTTTCCGCCGGCACCAATACCGATACCTATACCAATGCTTGTGCCCGAACCTGCTAAGACATAGTCCAAGGCCTTAAAACTTATCATTACCTGGCTAACACTGTTAGTAACGGGACTGGATTTGTCATCAATGCTGTCTTTGTTTGTTTTATATTCACTGGGAAACTTGCAGCTTGTTTTACTCTGAAAGTAATGCGTGTTGCACATTTGCAATCCATTGCTGCACAGTAGCGTTGATGTATACTAATTGCTTATGTGTTAGGAATTATGTATTAATAACTATTCTTTGTAAACTATGTATAAACCATTTTGGAGATAAATGACTAACCAAAAACAATCTTCTGTGTGGGGTTAAAAGTTAATTACTCTACAAATAGTTTATAAAGGCTTTAAATTAAAATTGTGTTACCAGATGTTATTTATATATTTTGTTACTCTGGTAAAGTGTTATAGTTTCTTTATGAACAATCCGTCAGGGGCAGCATAACTCAATTGTTAGTTTGGCCTTCATTATTGTTGACTATATTATTGATTAGTTTCTTGGTGCCAGCGGAAAGAAGTCCAATTTCACCTTTCTATATGTCTGAGACAGCCAGACCACATGACCAGACTAATCTAATCAAATCAAAACACTAACCTTTTCACAGGGTTAGAGCACTGTTAGGACATTTAGGATTCAATTAGAAAGTTTTAATGGACCATATGCACTTTAAACAGGATAATGTTATCTTAGGAGTCATTTCTCTTTTTACTGGCTCAAAATCATAATTAGTAAAAACCGTGCACCAAAGCAGACCATCAACAAAACCCAGGAGTTGTTGTTTTAACCACAAAGCCATTAGTAGAAGTCACTTAGTCCCCAATATTGACCCCAACAATGCACACCGATGTGGAAATTATGTTCTGGAAGCCACTATCAAAATGGTTTCCATTTCCTCTTGTTAAAAACGTTTTAGCACAACATCATCTAATGTTATTCAATATGGCTGTTGTGTTACAGAAAACTTTACAATTTTCTGACATTTTACAACAGTTGGTTCTGGTAAAATGTGCTTCATGCAACCATCACCTTTATCTTCTTCTTCAGTGGATTTTCCGCCGGCACCAATACCGATACCTATACCAATGCCTGTGCCCGAACCTGCTAAGACATAGTCCAAGGCCTTAAAACTTAACATTACATGGCTAACACTGTTAGTAAGGGGACTGAATTTGTCATCAATACGGTCTTTGTTTGTTCTATATTCACTGGGAAACTTGCAGCTTGTTTTACTCTGAAAGTAATGCTTGTTGCACATTTGCAATCCATTGCTGCGCAGTTGCGTTAATGTATACTAACTGCGTATATGTTGGGAATAACATATTAATAACTTTTTTTTGTAAACCAAGTATAAACAGTTTTGGAGATAAATTACTGACTAACAACAATCTTCTGTGTGGGGTTAAAGGTTAATTAGTCTACAAATAGTTTATAAAGGCTTTAAATACAAATAAAGTGTTACCAGATGTTATTTATATATTTTGTTATTCTGTTATAGTTTCTTTCTGAACAATCCAGCATAACTTAATGGTTAGTTGGGTTTTCATCATTGATATTATTGATTAGTTTCTTGGTGCCAGCGGAAAGAAGTCCAATTTCACCTTTCTATATGTCTGAGACATCCAGACCACATGACCAGACTAATCTAATCAAATCAAAACATAAACCTCTTCACAGGGTTAGAGCACTGTTAGGACATTTTAGGATTCAATTAGAACTTTTAATGGTCCATATGCACTTTAAACAGGATAATGTTATTTTAGGAGTAATTTGCCCTTACACTGGCTCAAAATCATAATTAGTAAAAACCGTGCACCAAAGCAGACCATCAGCAAACCCAGCAGTTGTTGTTTTCACCACAAGGCCATTAGTAGAAGTCACTGCCCAGCCATACCACTATCATTTTATAGACTGGTCAGTCACACACTGTACCAGCGAACATTTTACCTCCTCCTCCATCTTTACCACCGGAACCGATACCGATACCGAGACCGACCCCGGTACCCCCGGAGTTCCCACCAGAGCCGTATCCAATACCAATGCCAATACCAGTACCCTCACCAACACCCGTACCAGATCCAAACCCCACACCAATCCCAATACCAGAGGAACCAGCAGAACCTGATGAAGAGACCAAATGTTTCATATCACTCAGGGATTCCATGTTATGTAGGTCCTAACTTCAGGCAGTTCAGTATCCAGATTTCAGTTGACACGTCTCTTGGCTATATAGTTATTTCATGCCATTATTAGTCTGTAGTCTCCCCATAATGTAACATGTCTACCCAACACTCCACAGCACCAGACTGGCTTTGACCTGAGTCCGCTGCAAAAACACCATGGTCACAAGTCACACCACCAGATTATGTATCACATAATGTGAAGGAGAGGTAGAGACACTGAACTGGGCATTGACACTGACACGAAACTGTGATGTTTTTATGCTCATTCTCACCTCCAGAGGGCACTCCTGCTCCAGCTGTAGAGCAGAGGAAGAACGATCAAGTGAGTAAGAAATATTTTTAGAGAAACACACAAAATGTTAGATCACCTATCGCATGCTTTACAAAATTAGAGTAAAATGTTATGATACTCACCAACACCAGTCCCAGCTGTACATATAAGGGAAGGGAACATAGTTATGAAATAATAAATCAGCTTTCATGAACTCTTAAATCAGTAAACAACTGAATACTTACCACTGGGTTGGACTACTCCAGCACCAACTAGAATCACAGGTACAAAATTCATATTGTAACACAGTAAATATAACTTTGAATGCAGTCATACCATAAGATATATTTATTTTACAATTATAATAAAAAGCATCACTCACTTTCTGGTACTGGCACTCCAGTTCCACCTGTAAAATAACATTTACTTTTACAATAAACACCCTCAATGCAAAAAGCTACAATAAATACATACAAACATTTGTACAAACATTTCTTGGTCATATTTTAGAGTCAAATCTTGAACTTGGTTCAACACTAAACTGATGGAGAACCTAAGATGGAAATGCTCTTGTTAAACCTACAGGGAAGTAAAAAAGCTGTCAGAATAATTGCAGTACAAAGAGTATGCCAGTGAGGGTTGCATTTGAACAAGCTAACCAGACATAGACTGATGGTCAAGCTTCCTTTGCAGATGAGGTAAGGTGAGCGGTAAGGGCATTGAGATGGGATGGCAAGGAGAATAGAGTGGTGATGGTGAAGCAGAAAGATATGATTTTCAAAAGATCAGGAATGTCAACAGCATGAAGCCAAACCTGGAACAGAGGTCCCCCCAAGGTCTGTTTTGTCTTGAAAGCAGAGCACAAAGAAAATGACAATGTGGATGATGCAGATGAAAATGGCAAAGCTAGATACAGAAATAGTGGGCTGTATAAATGAACTAATTTGTTCTATGAGTGCTATTGCATGCCATTAGCTATTGTTCTTTAGACTGCTATGGACCTGAAGAGTTCATTTCCAGTCTTACCTGGTTTCCCACCAATGATGGGGATTCCAGTCCCACCAGGAGTGATTATGTCCAGTCCTCCTTCAATCCCTCCATCTATTGGTCCACCTGTGATGCCAGTACCTACCATACACAAACCCATCAGCAAACCCATCTTGGCCACTCAAAAGTCATTAACTGTTAAATCTTAATATACTGTATATATTTAAGATGTTAAGTTAAACTATTTTATAAGCATACCGTCACCTCCAGAACTTCCAGATCCTTCTAGAACTCCCCCAGCACCACCAGGCTCACCTTTAACAAAGGTAAATGCAGTGGAATGCATGGAATATGTAAATAATGGACTGTTGATTCAACTGCCAATGCTTCATCTGATTTAACATTTCCACACCTGTACCTGCAGCTCCATCACCATCCTTGCCCTCTTTTCCAGTTCCAGCACCAGTGGGAACACCTGGATGGAGCAGGATGGGAAGAGAGAGACTAGAAGTGAGAACATCTGCCTAAGTAGCAGATGAGATTACCAAAAAGTATCACCGATAGATACATTTGATATGTGGTTGCATGATCTGCTTCTTGTTAAATGTATATGAAAGGCCCTGGATATGACTAACCTGCTCCTGCCCCGGTGCCTGCAGCTGTTGCTTCACCTCCTGTTACTCCTGGGGCAGGTGTGACTCCTGAACCTCCTGTGCCTCCGGTTCCACCCGACACTCCTTTGTAAAGACAAACAAAACAAATCCTCCACCTACTTCTTTTAAAATCAACTAAATTCTGAAAGTTTGCTTGCGGGTGCTCTACCAGGAACACACGAGAATAGGAAAACCATCAATGTTCTCTGTAAAGTCATGTTATTATCCCATGACCTACTCTATGCTGTACCCAAATTTCTTTTCGAGCATCTTACCCCCTGTTCTTGCCCCAGCTCCAGCACCAGCTCCTGTTCCTGCCCCAGCACCTGTTCCTGCCCCAGCACCTGTTCCTGCCCCGGCCCCTGCCCCAGCACCAGCTCCTGCCCCAGCTCCAGTCCCAGGTCCAGTCCCTGTTCCTGTTCCTCCAGTCCCACCTGGTTGACCTATAGTCAAGAAACATAAGTAAACATTTTACACACTACATTAAATGCATTTCTCGTAAATGAAAGGACCATCAAGAAAGGAAACCTATTCTTACCATATTTGGCTGCTTTAGATCCAGCTCCAGGGCCATATCCTGAGGATCACAGACTATCAGTGATTAAACAGTGAAAGCAGAATACAAACTTTACCAAGCACTTTGTTACAGCAATATGTACCTTCTTCCCTCCCCCTCCCATATCAGTACAGACTTACCCCCAGGTCCAGTTCCATAACCGCCAGGTCCAGTTCCATAGCCCCCTGGTCTGACACCATATCCTCCTATGTTAGAAAATTAGCAATTGGACCATTTTGTTAACATTTCATTTGTTTGTTTGTTTGATTTTTTTCATCTCACCTGGTCCAGCACCATAGTCCCCTGGTCCCCCACCAAGACATATCTGAACAAATGTGTATGTGTTTGTGTGTGTGTGAATTAACTCTTAATATTGGACCAGTAACACCAATAAACTTGCCTCCTAGTCCAGCCCCAGCACCACCACCAGGCACCCCCCCAATGCCAAGGACACCACCGCCACCTGGCACACCCCCTGCTCCACCCAGGAAAGAGGAGAGATATCAGATGGGTGAGGTGGCAGGTGCACAGGTAAAACATTTGGATAGAGGGCATGATTATCAAGTTGATGGATCATGAATACTCATACCGTATTTAGCAGCTTTTGATCTCGGTCCGTATCCTTGAAATTATAGGTAAAAACATTTCTTTCATTAATAACAGCATTCTGAAAAACAAAGTTACATTGATCAGATCAGTCATTTAGATATTAGTACCTCCTGAGCCAGGTCCATATCCGGCCCCAGGTCCTGCCCCGGCCCCAGCTCCATATCCACCTCCTGGACCATAACCTGCTCCTGGACCTGCTCCAGTTCCATACCCAGCCCCAGGCACCCCTCCTCCTACACCTCCTGCCCCAGGACCAAAGGGTGAGGCAGCACCTCCTCCCAGGGCAGCACCTCCTCCAGGGACACCAAACCTGCCACCCAGACCACCACCAGGGGTTCCGCCACCTCCACCAGGACCTGTGCGGACCACAATAGAGTGATTAAAGTGTATAATGGAAATATAATGTGATTTAGGTTTGGAGATAAATGCTCAATAACAGGTTGACATAAAAATATAGTAACATTTGGAAATTGTGAAAATGACTTACCGTATTTCTGAGACTTAGACCCACCAGGATATCCTATGGGATAGAGCATGCAACTAGTTAGCTTATACAAACACAGACCCAAGTCCCACTCCCTGCCCAAGACCAGTCCCTGCTGCTCCTCCTGATCCATAATCAACACCTAATCCATATAGACCATTGCCCTGACTACCAGGCACTCTTCCTTGTCCTAGTCCAGCACCTCCTCCTGGAAGTCCTCCACGTCCAGCACCCTGTCCGCCACCTGGGACTCCAAGGGCACCACTAAGCATGCCTACCAGAGGAGGAACCATCATGGATAATCATTGAATACTGTACTATTTACTATCTAATACATAAATGTAATGACAAATTCAGAATAGATAATACAGAGTTTAGATAATAACTTACCGTATTTTCTAGCTTTTGCATCTGCATCATATCCTGTGAAATATAACACGTATATATTGATTGACATCAGTAAACATCTATACGACTGATAATACATTCTTATTGCCTGCTATAGCTGTTATCTTACAGTACCTCCAGCTCCAATACCTGGTCTTGGCCCAGCACCTCCTGGTCCAGTTCCTACCCCACCAGGACCATAGCCGGCATCTCCAGGTCCAGTTCCTGCCCCACCAGGACCATAGCCAGCACCTGGTCCAGTTCCTACTCCACCCGGTCCATAGCCAGCACCTCCTGGTCCAGTTCCTGCTCCACCGGGTCCATAGCCAGCACCTCCTGGTCCAGTTCCTGCTCCACCAGGACCATAGCCAGCACCTGGTCCAGCTCCTGCTCCACCAGGTCCATAGCCAGCACCTCCTGGTCCAGTTCCTGCTCCACCAGGTCCATAGCCTGCACCTCCTGGTCCAGTTCCTGCTCCACCAGGACCATAGCCTGCACCTCCTGGTCCAGTTCCTGCTCCACCAGGTCCATAGCCTGCACCTCCTGGTCCAGTTCCTGCTCCACCAGGACCATAGCCGGCACCTCCTGGTCCAGTTCCTGCTCCACCAGGTCCATAGCCTGCACCTCCTGGTCCAGTTCCTGCTCCACCAGGACCATAGCCGGTTCCGCCAGGCACTCCTCCTTGGCCTAGTCCGGCCCCAGCACCTCCTCCTGGGAGTCCTCCACGTCCAGCACCCTGTCCACCACCTGGGACTCCAAGGGCACCACTAAGCATGCCTACCAGAGGAGGAAACATCAATGATGCCCATTTCAGCTTCATTCCTTGGTGTAATCCATGCTGTGATGTAAAACCTTTGAAGGGGGATGAATGACTTTACCATATTTACGAGCTTTGGCATCAGCATCATATCCTGTAACACAGAACATTAATTAGTTGACTGAAACCAATTAACTTTAAAATAAATGGTCAATTTAACATTACTCCCTAACATACCTCTACAGTAATTTTGCTAAAGTACCTCCAGCTCCAGTTCCTGGTCTTGGCCCACCACTTCCTGGTCCAGTTCCTGCCCCACCAGGACCATAGCCGGCACCTCCAGGTCCAGTTCCTGCTCCACCAGGACCATAGCCAGCACCTCCAGGTCCAGTTCCTGCTCCACCAGGACCATAGCCAGCACCTCCTGGTCCAGTTCCTGCTCCACCAGGACCATAGCCTGCACCTCCTGGTCCAGTTCCTGCTCCACCAGGACCATAGCCAGCACCTCCCGGTCCAGTTCTTCCTCCACCAGGTCCATAGCCGGCACCTCCTGGTCCAATCCCTGCACCACCAGGACCATAGCCTGTTCTGCCAGGAACTCCTCCTTGGCCTAGTCCAGCCCCAGCACCTCCTCCTGGGAGTCCTCCATGTCCAGCACCCTGTCCACCACCTGGGACTCCAAGGGCACCACTAAGCATGCCTACCAGAGGAGGAAACATCAATGATGCCCATTTCAGCTTTACTCTTTGGTGTAATCCATGCTGTGATGTAAAACCTTTGAAGGGAGATGAATGACTTTACCATATTTACGAGCTTTGGCATCAGCATCATATCCTGTAACACAGAACATTAATTAGTTGACTGAAACAACCTAACTTTAACATAATTGGTCAGTTTAACATCACCACCTAACATACCTCTACAGTAATTATGCTAAAGTACCTCCAGCTCCAGTTCCTGGTCGTGGCCCACCACTTCCTGGTCCAGTTCCTGCTCCACCAGGACCATAGCCGGCACCTCCTGGTCCAGTTCCTGCCCCACCAGGACCATAGCCAGCACTTCCTGGTCCAGTTCCTGCTCCACCAGGACCATAACCAGCACCTCCTGGTCCAGTTCCTGCCCCACCAGGACCATATCCAGCACCTCCTGGTCCAGTTCCTGCTCCACCAGGACCATAACCAGCACCTCCTGGTCCAGTTCCTGCCCCACCAGGACCATAGCCGGCACCTCCAGGTCCAGTTCCTGCCCCACCAGGACCATAGCCAGCACCTCCTGGTCCAGTTCCTGCTCCACCAGGACCATAGCCAGCACCTGGTCCAGCTCCTGCTCCACCAGGACCATAGCCAGCACCTCCTGGTCCAGTTCCTGCTCCACCAGGACCATAGCCAGCACCTCCTGGTCCAGTTCCTGCTCCACCAGGACCATAGCCGGTTCCGCCAGGCACTCCTCCTTGGCCTAGTCCGGCCCAAGCACCTCCTCCTGGGAGTCCTCCACGTCCAACACCCTGTCCACCACCTGGGACTCCAAGGGCACCACTAAGCATGCCTACCAGAGGAGGAAACATCAATGATGCCCATTTCAGCATCATGCCTGGGTGTAGTCCATGCTGTGATGTAAAAACCTTAAAAGGGGATGAATATGCTTACCATATTTACGAGCTTTGGCATCAGCATCATATCCTGTAACACAGAACATGAATGAGTTGACTGAAACAACCTAACTTTATCTTAATTGGTCAGTTTAACATTACCACCTAACATACCTCTACAGTATTTATGCAAAAGTACCTCCAGCTCCAGTTCCAGGTCTTGGCCCACCACTTCCTGGTCCAGTTCCTGCTCCACCAGGGCCATAGCCGGCACCTCCTGGTCCAGTTCCTGCTCCACCAGGTCCATAGCCAGCACCTGGTCCTGCTCCTGCTCCACCAGGACCATAGCCGACACCTCCCAGCCCAGTTCCTCCTCCACCAGGTCCATAGCCAGCACCTGGTCCTGCTCCTGCTCCACCAGGACCATAGCTGGCACCTCCTGGTCCAGTTCCTGCTCCACCAGGACCGTAGCCGGCACCTCCTGGTCCCGTTCCTGCTCCACCAGGTCCATAGCCGGCACCTCCTGGTCCAGCTCCTGCTCCACCAGTACCATAGCCGGCACCTCCTGGTCCAGTTCCTACACTACCAGGACCATAGCCGGTTCTGCCAGGAACTCCTCCTTGGCCTAGTCCAGCCCCAACACCTCCTCCTGGGAGTCCTCCACGTCCAGCACCCTGTCCACCACCTGGGACTCCAAGGGCACCACTAAGCATGCCTACCAGAGGAGGAAATATCAATGATGCCCATTTCAGCTTTATTCTTTGGTGTAATCCATGCTGTGATGTAAAACCTTTAAAGGGAGATGAATGAGTTTACCATATTTACGAGCTTTGGCATCAGCATCATATCCTGTAACACAGAACATGAATTAGTTGACTGAAGCCACCTAACTTTAACATAATTGGTCAGTTTAACATTACCCCTTAACATACCTCTACAGTAATTATGCTAAAGTACCTCCAGCTCCAGTTCCAGGTCTTGGCCCAGCACCTCCTGGTCCAGTTCCTGCACCACCAGGACCATAGCCAGCACCTCCTGGTCCAGTTCCTGCTCCACCAGGACCATAGCCTGCACCTCCTGGTCCAGCTCCTGCTCCACCAGGACCATAGCCAGCACCTGGTCCAGTTCCTGCACCACCAGGACCATAGCCTGCACCTCCTGGTCCAGCTCCTGCTCCACCAGGACCATAGCCGGCACCTCCTGGTCCATTTCCGGCCCCACCAGGCCCGAAGCCGGCACCTCCTGGTCCAATTCCGGCCCCACCAGGCCCGAAGCCGGCACCTCCTGGTCCAGTTCCTGCACCACCAGGACCATAGCCTGTTCCGCCAGAGACTCCTCCTTGGCCTAGTCCAGCCCCAGCACCTCCTCCTTGAAGTCCTCCACGTCCAGCACCCTGTCCACCACCTGGGACTCCAAGGGCACCACTAAGCATGCCTAAAAGAGGAAGAACCATCAAAGATGCTCATTTCAGCTTTATCTCACAGTCTTATTAATGCAACATAAGAAGGAGGTGCTTACCATATTTACGAGCTTTTGCATCTCGATCATATCCTGTAACATAAAGTATATAGAAATGTATTGTTTCCCAAAAAATGACATCCTAATTTCCTATTCAAAATAAGATCTTATAATTCTGATAACAAAGTACCTCCACTACCAGCCCCTCCTGGTCCAGTTCCTGCTCCACCAGGACCATAGCCGGCACCTCCTGGTCCAGTTCCTGCTCCACCAGGACCATAGCCAGCACCTTGTCCAGTTCCTGCACCACCAGGCCCGTAGCCAGCACCACCAGGCCCAGTACCAGCACCACCAGGCCCAGTACCAGCCCCTCCTGGACCAGCCCCTCCAGGACCATAGCCAACACCTCCAGGCCCAGTACCCACCCCTCCAGGACCATAGCCAGCACCTCCAGTCCCAGTACCCACCCCTCCAGGACCATAGCCAACACCCCCAGGCCCAGTACCAGCCCCTCCAGGCCAGTAGCCAGCACCACCAGGCCCAGTACCCACCCCTCCAGGCCCATAGCCAGCACCACCAGGACCAGTACCAGCTCCTCCAGGACCATAGCCACCCCCTAGTACTCCTCCAGTTCCAATCCCAGATGCAGGTACAACTCCTTGGCCAAGTCCGGTACCAGCACCTCCAGTTTGACCTGGAGTGATGGGAGGTAGTAAATACAGAACATAATGAATAGAAGTAATGTCAAGCTACTATGGTAAAGGTAATTTTTTTTACTATGGCTAGGTAAAATATGGTAAAGTAAATTACCATATTTACGTGCTTTGGCACCAGCCCCATAGCCTGTAAGATATGAAGTGAAAAACATTGATTGAAGAAGAATATAAAATCTATCACATGAAATAAGTCTGGAATCTTTATAAAATGTAATGTCATTAAAGATTCAGATAACTCCTGCAGTCACACGCATAGCCACCTGCTCCAGGCCCTCCTCCCGGAACTCCACCAGCACCCCCAGGTCCTCCCTGAGTGCCGGCCCCAGCTCCAGCACCGGTTCCAAAACCAAGACCGCCTCCACCTCCCCCAGGAACTCCACCTACACCGCCAAGGACGCCACCGGCTCCAGTCCCTTGACCTGGCCCACCTCCGGCTCCAGCCCCACCCCCACCTGGAAGGAAACGTAATGCTAAGTTTATCTTTGAAGCCAGTAGTTTACAAGTTATCTGCTTGGATTTTGGTATTGGATTGTATTAAATCTTAAAACTGCTAAGCGAGAGAACTACTAATCAACCTGGATTACTAAATGTTATCGTTGTCTTACTGTATTTAGCAGCAGCTTTGGCTGGAGACTTTGATTTACCCCCAGCTCCTATGGTAATGGAAGGCATGAGAAGAGGCAGATAAGAAACATGAAGAGCAAAGAGAAAGAGGTCACACTATTGGGACATATATAGAGTATGGCCTTTTCCTTACACTCTCTATGACATACTATGAAATCTGTACTGTTTAAAATGTGATTGCCTTTTGATGTTTGTCTCGGGTACAGTACCTGACTTGGGTGATATGAGGGGGTATCCACGGAACACTCCTGGCAGCTGCTGTCCACCAAAACTGCCTCGGCCAGCTAAAGGCAGAAATATACATCTTATGAAACCAATACCAAAATTTAACATCCGTCAACATTTATGTCAAGAATGTCAAGCTGTCCTTTTAATTTAGGCTCACTGACCTCCACCTCCATTTCCAACTCCTCCCTGGCCAAGAACTCCAGATCCTGGGAGGAGAGCAGACAAAGTCAGAGGGGACAAAGACTTGCGGTTGGTTAGTTCAGCCACTAGACAACTTACCAGTTTGGGGTCCAAGTCCAGATCCTGTGGCAACACCAGGCAGGACTCCACGGCCTCCAAAACCTGAATAGGAGTCAGGGTGAGAGATTACACACTGCTTGGGCAGATGATGAACATCCCACTGTGTTGAGTAACTGTCACCAAAAAGATTAACCTAAATGCAACATTTTTATTGTTTGACATACCTTGATCAGGCATAATTCCCCCTTGATAAAGTCCAGGTAATCCAACACCTGTATGAATAACAGACATTCTAGGAAATTCTACAGTGGAATAGCATGGTCTGCATCCTATAATCATGTTTTGTAATTCCATAATGAGTTGAATTCTGGGATTTGTAGTTTACCTGGGACTTTGGAGGCTTTTCCACTGCTTTTCCCTCCAGGTCCTCCCCCTGGCACTCCAGTCTGAGGCAACACTGGTGCTGCAGCAGAATATCAAACAGTTTCTTTAAATGCCCCTTTGTTAATACTAAATTTAACCTTGATATTACACTTTACATCATAAAAAAAAAATAGTTGATAGTGAACACTTAAATAAATAGTATTGTGAAGTCAAATGCTATTAAGTAGTCACTCCTTTTGTCTTGGTTTGTGTATTTACTGTTCACTGTGTGAGGGAATATTTTACCAAGGTTCTACCACTGACCTCCTGCTGGCACAGCAGCTCCACCTGGGCCCACTCCACCAGCACCACCAGGCCCAACTCCACCAGGTCCAACTCCACCAGCACCTCCAGGCCCAACTCCACCAGCACCACCAGGCCCAACTCCACCAGCACCACCAGGCCCAACTCCACCAGGTCCAACTCCACCAACTCCACCAGCACCACCAGGCCCAACTCCACCAGCACCACCAGGTCCAACTCCACCAGCACCTCCAGGCCCAACTCCACCAGCACCACCAGGACCTGTTCCAGTGCCTCCAGGCCCATATCCTCCTCCACCTCCAGGCCCATATCCTCCTCCACCTCCAGGCCCGTATCCTCCTCCACCTCCAGGCCCATATCCGGTGCCTCCCAGTGCTGTTCCTGCTCCTAATGCCAAAAAAAATACAAAATTATAGATACAAAAATACAAATCTAATAGCATTTTGTGTGGTCCTACCTACTGCACCCTAAGCCTGTACCTGTTTTGGGGGGTTTCTGGGCTCCAGGGTACTGACCCCCACCAGGTCCACCATATCCGCCATAACCTCCATAGCCACCTGAGGTGAGACAGAAATTAACCAACAATTTGCAGTGTTTTTTTTTTATTTTTATCAATACCTCAGATTCAAGGAAAACGTTCTGACCTCCTGGTCCTAGTCCTGCACCCTGACCTCCAGATCCAACACCACCAGCTCCCAGGCCACCTGCTCCTCGTACTCCTCCACCCACACCCCCTGCTCCTCGTACTCCTCCACCCACACCCCCTGCTCCGAGGCCTCCTCCACCCACACCCCCTGCTCCTCGTACTCCTCCACCCACACCACCTGCTCCTCGTACTCCTCCACCCACACCCCCTGCTCCTCGTACTCCTCCACCCACACCCCCTGCTCCTCGTACTCCTCCACCCACACCCCCTGCTCCTCGTACTCCTCCACCCACACCCCCTGCTCCGAAGCCTCCATATCCTAATGAGAACATGGCATTTATTTATTGTTCTGAAATGTACTTTTCCTTCTAAACGCCTTAAGAACATTTTACCTTCTACAGCATGTGAAGAACATCAGAAGCAATTCTTCAAGACTTTATAAGCTATTGAAGGAGGTTGATCAGCAGGACTGAACTGGGAAGTTGATAGTGTACCCTCTGGTGGCCTATCTGGTTATGTTCCCCAAAGTAGAAAATGGGCTTTATCTCATTTATTAATGAATTCAATCTGTCGTTTGGTGCTTTGACCCTTCAATACTGTAACACTTCAGTTCCGTGGCCGGGTTTATTGTGACACCAATATGTTCCCTGGGACGTTTTTACAAACCTGTTTGAAGTGTGGATGTTTGACTTTAAAACCTTTTAAAAGTCTCATTGGGCTGGGTTATGGTCAGGTCAGTAAATGTTTACCACACAACAGAGAGGGAATACAACACTGCAAAGGCCCTTGAAAGAGAGAACATAATAGAGACCAGGGAGAGGCCTTTGAAGACTGAAAGTGAGGCAATGTACGCTGAGGTGAGGGGATTCTGTGGTTTAACAATACCTCAATCTTTAGTCTTTGACTCTTTGACGACAGCGTTTCTGTTAGAACTTAGCTGTCCCATTACTTCACTTTGTACTCCATAGTCACTGGACTTCTATACTTGTATAGCAATAGTACCCATGCTCATTTGAATAGACACTGTAGTAGTCACTGCACATACAGAGGTAAGAGAGAACTTTACCAGTAATCAACCTTCTCTGGTAAAACATAGATGAGTGATGCAAGTCAATTTAAAATACACAGCCTCTTGGTTGGCTTGCTTCAGTTAATGCTTCTTCAGGTAATGCAAAATTGATGTTTTGGTCTACATCTTTATAGTGAAGCTGTGCAGCATAAGCACAGACTGAATGCATTAAGTAAAATGGGTGAATGATAAACTAAGGATATTACAAGACTTGTGGTCAACTGGAAACTGTGACCTCTGTGTGTCTGCTTCCTGTGCTTACACAGTGACATACTTTCTACATCAAGACGTAATGGGTGGAATCCAGAGGTTCCACAGAGCTGGGGCATAACCTCCAAGAAAGACTCGGATAGTGTCACCAACATTCCTATGTGAGAGAGCCATATGTCATGGATTCAAAAACAGAGAAGGACAAAACTGATTACTCTCGGTCTGACGTGACAACTTCCACTCTTAATCAGACTGTGCTGTCGTTAGCTCTTATCTCTGTGTGTGTGTGTGTGTGTGTGTGTGTGTGTGTGTGTGTGTGTGTGGGAGTGAGTGAGTGTGTGTGTGTGTGTGTGTGTGTGTGTGTGTGTGTGTGTGTGTGTGTGTGTGTGTGCATGTGAGTTTTGTCAGCATGTGGCCCCTATAACAATATAGATGTTGTTGCTGTGTCAGGAAATGAAATAATGGGTAAATCTTAGTAAAATTAATCCCAGAACTTTGGGTGGAAGGTATACAGTGGAACAATATATGTAGTTTCCTATGAGAGGGGCATGGTCACTGAACTGAGTAAAGTGTGGAGGACTTCCACTTATTGTAAAGCACTGGGGACAGAGGATGCAGATTATTATGGCATGGTCTTTGTTGTTTGGACTTGGCTGCTAAGGCTTCCAGAATCAGACAGCACCTGAACTAGTACCTACATGATATCTGATCTACAAATTTGGAGCAGCAACGATGGGTGGGCTCACTGGGGTGGGCAGTTAATGACTATGCCTACTAATGTTGGACTGTAATAGGGGATTTCTACAGAGGCATGTCCGGGAGTGACGTCAAACTGATTAGTTATGTTGAAGTGTGGTGGTTTAAGTTAACTCATTCATATTTTGTGTTACAGGTGGTGAGTATGATGGAAGAATGTTTTAAGCATTTGCCTCCTCCTCCTAGACCAGCTCCAAATCCGACCCCGAGTCCTCCAGGACCTCCGACTCCAACACCATAGCCACCGCCTGGGAATTTAGATTCAACTATCAGTCTACGGTAGAATGCAGACCAACTGATATTAAGTCTTTATATGAAATTGAGTTCAAGAATTTGGATTAGTTTTACCTGTTTTTTGAGGTTTACCACCAGCTCCTGTAGAGAGAACAAGAATCAAGAACAAGAATCAGTAGAGTGACTAAATTAAGCTATTTCTGAGAAGAATACATAATGCTACCATAACTAAATGTATCTTACTCCTAGTCTCCTACTTTCTTTCCTCTTTCCTTTTGTATGTCATATCTATAATCCATACTGTACGTTGATCTCCTCACCTGCTCCACCAGGCCCTAGACCAGTTCCATAGCCTCCTGGTCCAACTCCTCCTGGTCCAACTCCTCCTGGTCCAACGCCTCCTGGTCCAACGCCTCCTGGGCCTCCTCCTCGTCCAGCTGCAAACAAAATATAAAAACAAGATTTGTACTTGTAAAGTGATTAAATTGTGTTTTTTAGCTAAATAAGTAATCACCTCCACCAGCTGCTGGACCAAAGCCTCCAGGGCCAGCACCGGCCCCACCTCCTGGCCCAGTGCCTACTCCTGCTCCACCACCTGGGCCAAATCCGGTTCCTGCTCCACCACCTGGACCAAATCCGGTTCCTGCTCTACCACCTGGACCAAATCCAGCTCCTGGTCCTGTCCCAGCTCCTAATCCAGCTCCTCCCCCTGCACCTGCAGGTATGTAGACACCTAGAACAAAGCAATACAACAACATCTGTGAAAATCATTTAAGACAGTATGTCTACAAATACACACACACACAACACACACACACACAGTTATCTACTGTTATTGTGTAACAACAAGGTAAGACATTAGTGGAGAATCAACGACAGCTAATGTCTCTCTCTTAGTTTTTCATAAACCATGTTTTCCATATTAATAATTGGTCAAATAACAGTCAAAACCATTGCCTTATCTGCACATAAACATTGGTCTAATGTTGGACCATGTTTTCATTGTTCTGGACTCTTAAGGGATACCAGAACCATTGCAATCCTATGAGTCATCCATCAGAGCTAATGAAGCCTAGTTTTCCTTGTATTGCCTGTTGTGGAATTTAGAACACATGGTTTAGCTTGTTTGCATAAATAGCTAGAATGGCGCTGCCAAGAAAGTAGAATGGTGCCATGCAAATAGTCACAACTGAGTTTTTTATGAACTGTCAAATGTAATTTATACATTATCTGAAGACCAGGATGGGGTTAAAGGTTGATGGATAACAGATAACCTTCTCTGTGGTGGGTTTCTTTGCAGCTGATAAGACTCACCCCTTCACCCAAAAGGAATGTTTATTTGGTTATAATTCTCACACTTTTCAGCACATATATCGTATTTCACGAAGCACGATAGCCATAAATAGAGAACAACTATAAAAGGAAACATTTTAAGGAGTCCCACTCCCACATGTGAAGGAGACAGATCCATTGGGGAGCCCTTTAAATGGGGGTTACAGAACTAAAAATGTAAGCCATGCATGTTTGAGCCATTCAGAGGAAACTGCTTAGCCTGCACTACCTTTTCAGTCATTTGCCAATGAGGTGGCAGAAACACAGACCTCCCAGTTGGACAGGAGGAGAAGAAAGAAGAAGAGTTTAAGACTTGTTGGAGAAGCTATTCAATGTTATTTTGTAGGACACCATAAATAGTAGGTCATGTAAAGGGTCAGTGTTAACACTGATGTCATTACAAACACTCTCCAACTGGTTCTATGTGTGTGAGAGTAAGAGTAGTAACAGCAAGCTTCCAATGACCTACAGGAGAACGAAGGCTCAGAAACCAAGCAACCAATCGGACTCCATCCCTGTGTTTCATTGGGATTGAGTCCTGGGTGATTCCAAATGATGTAACAGGCTGGAAGAGCATATCCAGTACCACTAGCATTCTCTTACAAGGAGGGAACTTCATACAATTCTCCTAGGGCTTTCATTTGTTTCTTTTATAACATTGTAAAAATAAAAGATGGATAGTTAATGGAGTATATCAGACTATTATATACTAGATAAATACGGTACCTTGTTTACATGAGGTTGAATTTATTTATGTATATCTTATCTCTATATATTCCGTAAGTCTACTGTTTGCACGGTTGGCCTGAAAATCACACATTTCCTTGACAATAACTCTGCTGCATGTGCATATAACTAAAAACTTGTACTTGGACTTATTGGAATTAATGATAGGTACAGTGAAGGCTTTATGCCTCTACACAAATGTAACAATACCAACAATAGAAGTAGTACATTGAAGGAGTCAGTGTTGTGGTCTCCTTGGATCATCTCCATCACCACTAGATCAGACCCCAGGTATGAAATATAAACTAGTGGATCATCCTTTGATGCCATGGCTTCAGAACATGCAGAGGGGAGAGCATCTACATTTACATTTAATCATTTAGCAGACGCTCTTATCCAGAGCGAGTTACAGTAAGTACAGCGACATTCTCCCCGAGGCAAGTAGGGTGAAGTGCCTTGCCCAAGGACACAACGTCACACAACGTATAACGGCCGGGAATCGAACCACCAACCTTCTGATTAATAGCCCGACTCCCTAACCGCTTAGCCATCTGACCCCCCTCTAGACAACCTCAGGTCATAGCTGCAGAGTTCTCTACTGCTAGACAACCAGGCAGGTTAATCCACCACTCCCAGACACCTGTGCTGGATGTGGCATCTCCCAGCAACCCCGTAACATACAACATGCATAAAAATCTGTACACATACCAGCTCAAGAGATGCTCAATGTTTTTGAGTTCTCTAGTCAAACCTGAGGTTCCATCAGGGCCACAGGTGTTGTGCAGCTAAGCATCGATGACCATAGTAGTAATTATGTCTTACCTCCTTGCAATGACGGCTTCCACAGACCGAGGAGCAGGAATCCATGTAGGAACGAGGCCACTGACCTTCTCGCCATCTCGCTCCCAAATGTCCCTCTCCTCTCCCAAGCCCAAGGTTTTATTCTCTGCAAGCCTATCAGGGCTCACCAAGGCCTTCAGGAAAGGAAGGAGGGCGAATGAATGAGGAAAAAAAGGAGAGATGCAAGACAGGACACTAGGTAATTGGCTGAGACAGAGAGAGAGAGAGATGGAGAGAGAGAAAGAACACACATTCGGTTCAATGGATCACTTCATTTGACCAAGTGGGTTTTTCTCCCCCCTTGTGACTGGTGGGGCTGCTTTTATTTGGGTCACTCCTGCCAACAAAGCAAGTTTGGCTGCAAGAGAGAGAGAGATGGAGGGGGAGAAATGGAGGGAGTGGGAGAGAGAGACCGAAAGAGAAAGAGAGAGAGAGAAAGTTGGGGGGACCCTTCATCTCATCCTACCCAATCAAAAAGGGGAAAGAATGGGCAGGGGAGTAAGGGATGGAGAGAAAAAAAAGAAAGAGAGAAAACTTAAATAAAAATAGAGGTAATTGTCTGCCAGATATTCTCATGGACTCTAAATGACGTAATTTTTAAGTCCATGAAAAGAAGTAACTGAACTGGCCCGATAAGGCAATTACAATTCTGTGTTTTAAAAGAAATTCTCAGAAGTTTACACATCATGCAAACCTCCAAGAATGTGTACAATTATTCTCTTTATTTTAAAACACAGGTACACAGACCGTGAACTCTCATAGTGTCCTGGCCATTTTATCCACTCAGTGACGTGAGTGTGTATGTGTGTGTGTGTGTATGATATGTGTGTCTGTGTGTGTGCAGACTGTGAGTCCAGTGAGTACTTTTGTGCTGAGGGGGTGGAGGGTGTTTGGCTGAGCTCCACTCATCACAGAGTCCTTTCCTGAAGAGAACATGAAGTCATGTCACCAACCAGGGAAACTGAAATGTAAACCTGTTATTCATGAACAACCACATAATTAAAGAATTAAACATTTACCCGGCAGAAATAAATTAGCACCTATGACCATTATTGTGGGAATGTATTATTATACTGTGGTGTATACTGTAATGTGACAGGGGATGAGAGCGAGAGAGAGCGAGAGAGAGAGAGAGAGAGAGAGAGAGAGAGAGAGAGAGAGAGAGAGAGAGAGAGAGAGAGAGAGAGAGAGAGAGAGAGAGAGAGAGAGAGAGAGAGAGAGAGAGAGAGAGAGAGAGAGAGATGTAGAGAGATGTAGACTCTCATTTGACCGTGATGTCACTACCTGTGGACAGGAACTGTTTGATTTAAGAAAGAGAGAGAGCAAAAGAGAGTGAGACACACACACCCAAACTCACACAGACACACACACACTAACACAGACACACACATAATTCAACCTAACAACAGTCAAAACAAAATGCATTACCTAGGTGATAACATTTCTTATGAGTCACCTGCCTGCAAAATACTTTTACTACCACAACCCCTGGGTCTTTGTTCATTACCTTGTATACACAAATATCCCTGCCTCCTCTGCTCTCCTTGGAGCTAGGTTTGAGCTCGGCTTCCTTAAAGGAGCACAAAGGGGTTTTCCTGGAAACTGCATGTGATTTTTTCAGCCTTTTGTTATGGGGCTGAACCTCCAAATTGTGCCTTTTTCTCCTTGTTTGGGCTGGCTGGTTCTGTCTTGCAGGGCCTGGGTTTGGGTGCAACGCCGGAACATTCTCTGGGTCTGGGGGTAACAGGACTTGGAACAGACAAGCCAACGGCATTGCATTAAAAGAGAGGATGATGAGAGAGTAAGAGAGAAGGAGAAAGCCAAACAGAGAGAGGGTGATGGAGGTAGTGAGGGTAGGGATTGTTAGATATTTTTGACCTCTTCAAATGATGCACCATCGGAATGCACTTTGACAAATGTGTAGTTCTGCATTTCCTTGTGTAAGATGGGGTGCACGTTCAGCAGCATCTAGATCCAGATTCCAGTTCACATAAAAATACAGTTTAGTCTAGTATCCACATGAATGATATCAGTGTTCTGATGAACCCCCTGCCGCAGTGAACCACAGACCCAGACACGGATCCAGTTAGAGGCCACGTGAATGCAGCCTGGCTAGGGTTCAGTGTTTATGAGACGTGATCAGCTTCACTCTGTTGGCTCAGAGTTCTGTCTGAAACAACTTTATTAGCGTACGTGTGTGTGTGTGTTTGCATGTTTGTAAGTTAAAGGCTGCAGTACCTGAACTCCTAAATTGGGCTGAATGTGTACTTTTTATTGCCCCCTAGTCAAATGTGGTCGCATGACTTGTGTTCAGCTTTGATGCAGCAACATAGTTATGCAGTGAGATAAGACACAAGTAAAGCACCGAAAAGACAAGGAGGGGAAAAAACGAAAGAAAGAAAAAGAAAAATGAAAGAAGATATGTACAGAGAAGCGTATGTCTGTTACTCTCTGAGAGCGATAAAGGCAGGAGTATGGAGAGATGCCAGTCAGGGAGAATAAACACAACACCCTGAGATGAAAAAGGAGGCAGCAAAATGTGTCTGTCACTATGCTGGTAGTGTGTGCAGAAAACTAATCTGTGCCACAGGGGCGTTGTAATTCATCATAATATGACAAGTCACACTGTGGGTGTTTAGTCGTCTCAACAAGCTGCCAAGCATTGGTCTGATGCACACGTGAGCCAGTCACTTTTCTCACTCTGACAGCAGGAGTGTGAACTGCCTCGCACAGAGACACACCCCAAACACAGAACTCAGACAGAACTCTGAACTCACACTTGGACACAAAAATTCCACCTGGCCCAAGAACTTTTTGATTGGCCCAAGGTCACTGAAAGCAGTACATTTCTTCTACAACACCTGCAAAGTTGTAATTTTCTTTGCATGTTGTATTGGACATCCTGTTGTACCACTGTCTTGTGAGTTTCATTTGGCACTTCAGAGCCAACGTTGTTCCTGTTGCACTGTGTCTTTTTTGAATGAAAGCATCTGCTAAACAAATACAATTTAATGTATAATATATAAAACAAACACTTACACATACATTTCCTGAAAGTTGCAGTACAAAACCCTCCACCACCTGTCCAGGCCCACTCCCACATTTGTCTGCAACCATCCACACCCACATTAGACAGACACACACACACACACACACACACACACAGTGGCCATTACCCAGAGCATTGCCAGCTCAGAAATGCGTATCGGTACTATGAATAAAGTTGCCGACTGAGCAGTGCCTGTTTTAAGTTTACCTAACGTCTACCTACCGTTTACCGAATGTCTGCTTCCCCATATATGGCCGTATACTGTGCCCTGCTCACCCCCTCCAGACTGGTAAATTGCTCCAGAAAGTAAGGGAGTGAGGCAAAGAGAGGAAAACCCCCCACACACACCCCCACAAATACACACACACAGATAAGTTGGCTTTGAGCACTGGTATTTGTCAGCCTGAAGGTCTGGGTAGGATTGGCTTTCACAGCTGACCCCTGCCAAAGCATTACACACCCCTGAACTCCTCCTCCTCCATCACCTCCTCCACCCCTAAACTCATGTCCTCCACCATCACCATCTTCACCACCTCATCCACCCCTAAACTCCCCATCTACTCCTAACCTACCTACACCTCACCCTTAACCCTTGTGCTGCCTTCGGGTCACAATGACCCAAAGGTTCACAACGACCCATCGTGGGGGGGGGGGGGGGGATGGGGGGGGGGGGTCGGGGGGGGACAGCCCGTCAGTTAAAATAAAATGCTTCACTTTATTTTTGTATGAGGTAAAGTTGTTGCAACATGTAGGGGGGTCACAATGACTGAAGGGTCACAATGACCTGAAGATAACACAAGGCTTAAACTCCTTTCCTCCTCCATCAACTCCCCCCATTCACCCCGCCATCTGTTTTAACTGTGCTTGCTGTCCCATTCCATTTCCATCCATGTACTGTACCTTTGTGGCATCAAAACTTTGTCCTAGGTACATCTCACTGCCATTATTCAGACTGCAAACACACAGTAAAGTATTTGTTAGTAACCCATGTAAAGGCTTAACTGCAGACTGTCAACAGATGCCGCTCCCTCAGTGGAGTGTGACTGGGCCGGATAAATGTGAGAAGTGGAGCACAGCGTTTGATTCATTAGACTGCACCGATAACACAGATGTGACTGCTGGGAGGTTGGCCGCTCTGTGTGGCTGTGGGCGAGGCAGGACTGAGGGTGGAGACAGACGTGGGAATCTGCTCAGCATACCTGGAGGAGTGCTGCTGTGAACAGGTGTACCAGCGGAGGTCGACAACTGCTGTGGGAAGTCTGGAAGATATCTTTGATTTGAATGAAAATAAATACTGGTTGCCGTGAAGGTCTGTTTTATACTGGACATTTGCAGGACGGAAATGTTTAGTGACGAGTGAATAATGCAGTAACCCGCTGTCATAAAACAGGTTGTTTTAGAGAAATACTTAACTAAAATAGCCTGTTTAAGCATCGTCACAGTAAAGGGCAAGTATCGCTGCAGTCACTCGCACACTAAACACAGCTAAAAAGTGTGACATCCCATGAGCTATACGACATGATGTCGTTCGTTGCTAACGGTCCCCTTCCCATGACTCATAACGACCCTCTGGGTGGAGAGGAAAGACCGCTCCCATGGGGGTCGAAACAACACCAAAACAAGAGCAGGGCCTTGTACAAACAGTACAGCACCATGGAGTACGGAAAGGATCATCCATCAAACTGCTGAGAAAAAAGAAGTGAAGTGAGCGATGTGGGAAAGAGCTGTGTGAGGAGACTGTGTGGCTGTACTGGGAATGGCCGACATGTGTGTGTATGTGTTTCTCTGGATCTTGTCTCTGTGTTCTTCAATTGTAGAAGTGGTTGTCATCATCAATGGCAATATTGTCTCGGCCCCCCTTGTTTGAGGCCCCTGTAGAGGTCCCAGTGGGTGAGGCATGCCTACCTGTAATGTTTGAAGGTGCTATCGTTAAGAGAATATGCCTTTGCTCTTTGAGGAATCACCAGCATGGCTTATGTATCTTTTAAATCTAGAGAAATAGATGGTGGTCTATCCAACTGGTTGGCATTCTCCATGTGGAAAATGAATGGTATTAATATGAGGAGCTGACCATGTTTCAGGACAACAAAATGGCGGCACACTTCATTACTCCACTGAACAGTAAGATTACTACAGAAGTACAGTTATCAGAAGATTAGGTACTGTAGTAGTAGTTAAACAGAAACCCATGTGGTCCTGCGACTGACTTCTGATTGCTCCCCAGCATGTGTGCGTGTGCTTGCATCCATACATCTGTCAATTGAATCTTGCTCATCTCAGATACTTCCATTACAAAAGAAAGAGACAAGCTCTGATTTTAGAAAGGGGAACGTCAGAGTCACACATGCTCTGCAGGTCATTGAGCACAGCCTAAATCTAAGGTGGTTTCGGTGTGATGTCAGGGATCAGGTTTCAGACACCAAGACAGTCCAACTAGTCAGTCGACTCCCTGCCAAGTCTTTCCTTCGATTGAGGGAGAAAAAGAACTTAGCAATGAGACCTGTATGTGGTAACCATGTATGTCTTTTGCCTTACCCAGTTTCAGATGTTTCGTGTTCTTCAAGAAGACTATAAATTTTAGGATGAGGTCAACACTGCGGCGGCTTCTTTTGGCAGAACACACAAGCACACAGACAGCACACAGTCCTCAACACACAAGCACACAGACAGCACACAGTCCTCAACACACAAGCACAGAGACACCACACAGTCCTCAACACACAAGCACAGAGACAGCACACAGTCCTCAACACACAAGCACAGAGACACCACACAGTCCTCTCCCTTCTCTGCTTTGTAGACTCGAGTTGTGAATTATGACAACGTCCAGTGTCTCTGTGATTTGTTTCACAACCACATGCTCTCAGGAGGAGCAGATATTCAGTAAACAGACTCATCACTGACATCTGAACTATAATCGAATTTATTCAAAAGGAAACATCGGTTGAGAAATATTGTTGGTTACACCCCTGCTTAATCCAATGATGTTCAAAGACTATTTTATAGTTCATCATTTTTCCCATTGTTGTGGAATTGTTATCAAATGTTGAGATGGAGATGTTATCAAAGCTCACAGGAGACATGTGGACATGTCGTATATCTAATTGACCCGATGATGAGTCTTAACCTCTGTTTCACGATGTCCATTCATTAAGGCCTGAAGAGGCCACTGCAAGTTGAACCCTTCTGTTCCTCACCTGAAATGTTCTTCTCAAAGTTTTTGGAAAGGAAAGAAAAAGATGCAATGTTCTCTTAATTTATTCGACAAGAAAAAAAAAAACTTTCATTTCCAAAAACTTTGAGCTGGAATTTTTTGAGTGAGGCACAGAAGGGTTCAATTTAAACCTAATTACAAATTCATTTCTGTAATACATTTCTGGCATGCATATTTATCATTGGGGCATGATCATCATCAACCAAGGTATCTACCTTTACACAGATTACACAAACAGTCGAAAGCACTGCATCTGCGTACAATTTTAACCAAAACCTGGCCTGAACCCAGATTTCCCCAACCTCCAAGCCCAGGTGCAGAAACGTTCCTGAGCAGAGACAACAGAATGAGAGTGCAGCACTTGGAATCCAATGTCATGAAGGGAAACCCAAACCCATGTTCAGCTCATCAACACATCCCCAGTCACCTAGTCATATAGGGGTGAGGCATGAAACAGGCATTAAACAATCCCTGACTGATTCATTCCTTCCTCCAGCCCCCCATCATGCAATCTGAAGTCATCCTGAAGTCGTTCCCCCCAACTGCTCAGAGCAGGGGAACCCAGCAGAGGGAAGGCGGGATGAGACGATCTCTGTCAGCACTACAACATCAGGGACCCAACACACAGATGGATGCAATTTAGGCTCGGTAATCGTCTTGTTCCCCTCCTGACATCAACCGAGGACAATTAGACACCCAGCTCATCCACCTTGTGTCCGATCAAATATCGTCTAACCTGCCTGGAGTACGTGCTCAAACCTTCTGCATGATACAATTTACACCACTTGCTTTCAATGGGTTTTCTATTCTAAGCCCACTGATTGGTCACAGTCTGAGAGATGAGAGTAGTGAGGTAAGGGTGAGTGAATGGAATTTCAAGACTTATGTTCTCCATATTGATGGAACGCACACATTCTAAGCTCAGGCTTAATATTGCTATGTCTTGACATTACCATAGGCACCCTTATGTTGTGTGTGTGTGCATATGTGTACGTGTGTGTGTGAAAACGAGTGAATGAGTGAATGAATGAGTGAGGAGGACAGACAGAGAGAACTCCCCTTCAACGGGAGAGTTTTACAATCTCCTTTGGCTTTTATTATTTAAACACCAACAGATATTCCAGCAAATTAATTACTTTTCTAACCCAATCTCTGTTGTCCCTGGAGGAGGCCTGTGTTAATGTTTCATTAACGGAGGGATGGAGATGGAAGCCAGCCAGTCAGATAAGAGCAGCTTTGGAACCTTCTCTGTTCTCTGAGTCAACAATGACCTGGTCTGGGCTAATAACAGCTTGCTGGTGCAACGCCGAAGGAACACACGCGCACACAAAACATGATGTCTGACTCACGCCTCCGACTCACATTGAGCAAATACACATCCAATTTACTTCCGCACATTATCACCTTTAGTCACTTTATGCACAGTGATGTCAATTACGGTCATCCTTCAGGCCTATTGGTCAGCTCTTCTTCGGTGGGCGGGACAAAACCTGTGCTGTTCCCTGTTAATGAACATCCAGAGTGTGTATTTGGTAAACCTGCCTGTTGTAAAACTCATTTTAAACATGCGTTGTTAGCGCTGGGCTGGTAAGAGGTATGCATGTTGTGGCCTTGCTGCACTGGATCCTGATGTTGGCCAGTTGTTCCACGTGCCCAGCAGCAATGCAAACTGGGAGGGCTTGGAAACACTGGCCATGTGTCCTTCGGTGTCAGACCCTTATCGCCGTGATTGATGTCATCAGAATGTGACAGCCACAGCAAGCAGGTGGCTCAGTCTGCAACTGAGGACAAAATACAGTTGCCCAAATGTTTATCAGTAGCTGACCACACACAAATTCAGCCAAGATACATATCATTCATAAAACAGCTTGTTTGAACTGAGACATTGTTGTTGGCCAGTTAGCTATGTTGCACTACTGTGAGAAAGAAATGTGACTTTACCCTTAAGAGCCATCAAACCCATGTTAACAAATAGATCATGTTGAACAAATAGAATGGTAGGGCTGAGATGCAAATCAAACATGATGAGAGGTGTGTGGAGTTCCTGGTTCTGTTGTAACATCTCTTAGCCTCGGGTTTTAAAATTCATGTTCCTTAATGAGCTAATTACTGTACCATGCTGGAGACAGCCAGACAGCCAGGCAGACAGGGCAGGCCTGTAACAGTTACAGTAAGTTACTGTGTGTGCGCGTCAGCAGGCAGGACACCGCTGAGCTGTGCAATGACTGCACGTAAACACGGCTGTTTCCATGACGATGCACGAAGCCCGACGTGTGGAATGGAGAGGGGAGCGTGTTGTCTCCGCGTTTGTTGTGTTTTCCTAAGTGTCTGTGAACAGACAGAGACTCCTGAGAACCAGGCACAAACAGAAAGATGGATGAAGGAGAGAAAAAACAAGCAGGGACACAGACCATTCTGTGTATGTGTGGGGCATGGACCAGTGGAACAGTCTCTTTGTGGGGCATGGACCAGTGGAACAGTCTCTTTGTGGGGCATGGACCAGTGGAACAGTCTCTTTGTGGGGCATGGACCAGTGGAACAGTCTCTTTGTGGGGCATGGACCAGTGGAACAGTCTCTTTGTGGGGCATGGACCAGTGGAACAGTTTCTTTGTGGGGCATGGACCAGTGGAACAGTCTCTTTGGAATGCACCCACTGACTCAGTGGGAATGAGACGATCAACATAGCCAGGCTGGGTGAAGCACTACAGGTGGTTCTGGGGCAGCTGCACTTTCTGAGGGTGTTGTTGGCATCTAAACCAACATGAAATACTATAAAACAAACTGTTAAAGTATGAATAACAATGGAAAATGCCAGGATTTGGTTGGTAGAAGTACCATGGTGTGGCCATCTCTTGATACAAACTGAATCAAAACATCCCACTTTCCTTTCCCAACCCAGTTAAAACGACAGGATGAAAAGACAAAGCACTTTGAATCATGACCAAACTCTATATACAATCCTATATCCAAGTAAGTGTGCATGTGTGTAAGTGTGTGCTCAGGCATGCGTGTCAATGTATCTGTGTGGAGTGGTAAACATATCAGTATTGTCAGCGCATGCCACAGTCATGAGCACACTACATCTGATCCAGGCCACTGAATCACTGCACAAACAAAACAGGAGAATTTAATCACTCCATGAAGAGAGGGAGAGAGAAAAGATTGGGCTGAGGTGTCAGTCTGAATTCTGGCAGCTGTGTGCAGCTCTGCAAGTGGTGCGCATACCTGCATTCCTAACTTCTGACCATATGTAGAATCAGACCCTATCAGACAGCCAGGATATAAACATTGAGCTTAGACACTTTGGCAACAGAAACCGTGAGCTAAAGGCTGGAACCATGAACAACGATGTTTTGCGAGAGCGAAAAAAAAGGGGTGAGGTTACTGTAATCTTTATATAGACTCATGCAGCTCTCTGGTGTGACATATCATTTATCAAACTGAGAGGAGACTGAACCTCTTCACACGCTGGAGGCCAATTCAACTCTCAGACATATGTCTTACACCCACCAGGGTGCTGTGCTGCCTATGTCAAATGGGAGTCAGGTGGCCGAGCGGTTAGGGAATCGGGCTAATAATCAGAAGGTTGCCGGATCGATTCCCGACCGTGCGAAATGACGTTGTGTCCACTTCACCTTACTTGCTTCGGGGGAATGTCCCTGTACTTATTGTAAGTCGTTCTGGATAAGAGCGTCTGCTAAATGACTAAATCTGAATGTTGTTAAGCGTTGCAGTCTGTGTTTCCAGATCTTCATTAGAATGCAGTTAAAATGTAGTTTGTACATTACATGTATATGAACAACTATTCAGACTGTTGAGGTTTGATCGGAAGAATTGAACGGCATCTGTTGTTAATACTGTAATATAACGCTGGGTGGGGTAAATGTCCTTCACTCTCAGTTTGCAGCCAGTCAAGGGGGATTTGAAATAAAATCATGATTCAATTCTCTCACCAGTGATAAGTAGCATAACCATACATGATTGGAATAATGGGGTCAATTTCCTTGCAGATTGTCTAAATTGCCTCTAGAAATAGAACACAATTTGTCTCTATCCTTGCCACAAACAGTGGAACCGGAGCCAATTTCACCATTTTAGATCATCAAGTTTTATGGGGTCTAATTCAGAAATGGAAGACTTGGTTGGAAGCTGCATAATCACACCCAGACAATATCCAGTGGTGTTGCAGATCTGCAGACACCCGCAAATCTCCCCCCTTACAATTCACTTGATTTATGCTACACCACCTACCCATATCAGTTAATTTGAAAGCACATTCACTACTAATCACTGAAGGACAACCAGGCTCACAGTTCAAAGACTTGCACAGTCCTTCCTACTCGCTTTGTGGCTGTGTGCCAAGCCTTTGTGCTGTTAACCTTCTGTCACGTGTGACACGACCCGGCCGAGGGAGCGTAATTAGGACTTATTGCCTTTCTAATAGTCGCCGCAATAACCATTTGTCACTGTGGTCCTAACCTTTTGTGCTGCCTTCGGGTCATTGTGACCCACCTTTTGCTCCACGACGGTGGGTCGCAATGACCCAAAGGCAGAAAGCAGTGTGTGTTCAACAGATTTCGCCAGGGTTGGTGGAGTAGGCTTGCATTTAAGTTTCTTTCCAGCCTGCTCTGTGAGATAGAGCTCAGCCCAGAGTTCCCTTATCTGTGGACGGCACAGGCCTCAGCTTCAGCCATGACATCAGTGCGTTGGGGCGGAAAACGTCTATGGTATTCTACCACCATCATTGTTTTAATTGTGACATCATGACATCACAGTCCATCTGTCAGGGTGAGTTCACACTACTGGGGTTTCCAATGCTGGTGATGCTGCCTCCTGACACACTTACATGGTCACACACACACACACAGGATAACAGTATGGAAATCATACATCCGTGCATAAAAATCCAAAATCCAATTTCTCGCATTCAATTCATTGGTCCATGAAAGCAGTACACAATTAGTGTACCAAAACAGAGAAAAAGAGAGAGAGAGAGAGAGAGAGAGAGAGAGAGAGCGAGAGAGAGAGAGAGAGAGAGAGAGAGAGAGAGAGAGAGAGAGAGAGAGAGAGAGAGAGAGAGAGAGAGAGAGAGAGAGAGAGAGAGAGAGAGAGAGAGAGAGAGAGGGAACAGATAGAATAGTATTCATCCAATGATGGGAACTCTTTTCAACTGGACACAAAAAACAGACACCATCTTAGATTAATAAACACTCACAAATCATGTACCTTTTCCAACCAACTATGCACACAGGCTCACTGTCAGAGTCACACACACAGACACACACACACACAGACACACAAACACACACACACAGGGACCATTGGGAAAGTACCAGAGCAAACACGGGCAGATCCACTCTTAGTCCACTGACAAACTGTCTGCCCGTGCCTGTCTTAAGGACTGCTTTACCATACCTCTTCTGAGCTTTACTGTACATTTCTCATGGCGTCAGGGGTATGCGAGAACACGTCAGAGCTGAGGTCGTCCCCCGGTCTGTGGTTACGGCCCGGTCAGCATGTCAGCAGCCCTGTCAGTCTGTCTCGGCCCACAGACAGCGCCGAGGATCCAGGGGGCTCCCCGATACGCTTTATCTACTGTCTGCCTCGCTCTCTCTGCTCCCAACTCACCGGAACCAACCCTGGCCTCAAGGCAAGTGTGTGCGATTGTGTGTGTGTGTGTGTTGATTTGTTCATGTCCATTCAGTTGCTAGCCTTCAGGAAAAATACACAGTTTTAGTATGAACAAATATCCTTGACTTTAATTGTCGGCTTTATTGCACATGAGACTTTAATTTTGTTAAGAGGCTTTTGCCAGAAATATTGTCATGAGAGGACACGTTCACTTTAGTTTCTTTACTTCCATTTTTGGAAATGGGAGGTCTGTGCCATGCTCTGCTGAAACACATTTCTGAAACATATTCCAACATCCTTAACTAAGAACCAAGGGATTAGATGTGCATAAGTTCTTTAGATGACCAAATGTGAACCATACAATGAGCACAGAGAGGATTTATGGTCTCAGGATGGGTTCACATGCGTTTCCTTCCAAAGACCTCCAGCTGCAATAGGCTATCCTCTGTCTGCCACAGGCATTGGCAAGGACATCAGTTCAACCACCACATGAAGGCCCGTTGTCAATCCTGAGGCAGGACAGTGACGCCCCATTTGGTGGGGAGTATTGTGTTACAACCAGGCAAGTACAAGGCAAGGTCAGGGGGCTGGCAACAAAGAAAGGAAGGGATGATGTCACTGCCCAGGGAATATCAGAAAAACCCTTGCAATGTAGACGTTTAATTTATAGCACATTAACCAAAGCAATACCATATTGTTACCTCTGACCTTTGGTGAGAAGTTGCTGTGGCGTGCATCCGCAAGAAGGCATAAGGCATGAAACATGATCATGACATATGTAAGCTCCAGTTACCCTTTTCCTGTGTCTCTCATTGACAGTCAGAACACGTAAATGTATCTTATTACCAAATTAGGAAAGACAAAAACGAAAAAAAATACTTCATGTGCAAACAACAATAAACTTGGCTGAATGTCTAGAACATTTTGGATGTTGGCTGTGCCCATGTGTTGGTAGGTGAGGCTTGTCTTGTGTTTAGGTAAACAGTGGGTCTCTGTAGGCCTGGCAAAAACTCCCAAAGAGAGGAGTTGGAGGGGGGAGCAGTGGGGGTCAGAGCAGTGTATGTGGGGGGGGGGGGGCATAGGGGATTGGATTAATGGAGCACAAGCGTGTCACCCTACAGTGACTCCTGAAGTATGACCTAGATGAGAAGGCCATATTATTCAAAACATTATTGGATGATTTATGTCCTTGTTCCCAAGGGCCCACTTTTACAAAGTGATGTCATAATTGTGCACCTGTCAGGAACACAGACCCAAGCCTGTGTAATTGCACCTGTGGACACCGACATAAACAGGACATGGTGACACATTCATAAACATGCAAAAAAAGGTAAAACAGTCACTATTCATGAGTATTATTAAGTGTGGCAACAAGCAGTGTCCGAAGTGGTCAGGTAAGTACACACTCCAAAAATGGTTGATGTGATGGGAAGGGCAAAGAAAATATAAAATGTCATTATTTTTTACAATGTTACAGTTGAGAAATGAGACACATAGTTGCAGTCTAAATAACCTATGTCTGGGTAAGGAGATATTCTGGCTAATGGAAATCTTTGAGGTTGGCACGTTGAAGAAACTTCAAATGCAGAAAATAAATCCTCTTGCCACAGATATGAACTGCCTTGCAACTTGACATAAACATCCAACAAGAGTACAATACCAGCATCTTCATCGCCTGTAAAATGACCTTTTTCAACTCACTCAATGTGCAATGTGTGAACTCTCTCACAGCGAGACACGTGCCACTGTGGCCCAGTGTCTCCAGACCAGGTCTGAGCAGTGAGGTTAAACCAACACCTCGGTTGCACCAACACTTGAGGGAATGAGAGACAACAGCGACAGGTCCCCCGGTTGACTGGGCTTAGATAGCGATCTCTCTAATCATCACCGGCTCTGTTTTAAATGGCTCTGAAGCCCATGGAGGAACGCATTCATTAACCTCTCAGTCAATCCACCGTAAAAACACAGTGAAAACAAACACATGCTAAGCTGTCATTCCACATGACTCACTGCCCTTTCACACCAACCATGTATGTTAGAGCTGCTGGGCTATTTCCTGTCTGTCGAGACTCGCCCTTCCACAGGCCAGTTTGCCGCCATTGGGTTATCGGTCACATTCAACTTTTAACCTTGGACCTTGGAGCCTGGCTGAAGGAGTGTTGCCTTCGTCATGGATACGATCTTGGCCTAAATTCACTGAGTTGAAGTGGATGATGTAACCTTATTGTACCTGCTAGCAGTTGGTCATTAGCAAATGCTTGAAACCAAGGGACACAAATCTAGTGGATCTATACAGCAGAAAATCAAGAATAAGTACTGTACTTGGGATCCTCTGTTTGTGAGTGTTCAAAGCTAGTCGTTGCATTGACATCCAACCACACGTCAACTGCACTTGAATCCTGTTTGCTCTAATGGCAACCATAACAGCCCCATGCTTTTAAACATCCTTTTTTCCTTTGCTCAGTTGAGTTAGTAAGTGCTGTAATCTGTTTATTTCACTTAAGCTTCACTTTGCGAATGGGGTGTGCCGTCCTTGGTCAGGCTGAACTTGTCCTTCTGTAAACAATAAGACAAGACTTGGACAAAACCCTAAATCTGGCTAGTGAATTCTAGGCATGAAGACCAACAGAGTGGTGTGAGCGTTTGTTGAACTCTATTTATAGATGATTCACCCAAGCGACTAATCAAGACAGTTCAATTCAACTGGTACTATTGGATTTAGATTTTTCAAAGCAAAAATTGGATAACCCTGATCCAGAAACAAACCTTTCAAATATATCAAATCCGGATTACCAGTGCTCTAAATTAAATAACATCTACATGTCACAATGTGGGCTTCCAACTATGGTAAGAACAGCAGGTAGAATAGCCAGCGTGGGGGTCACTACAGTGTTTTTCAGATACAGGACAAAACTATAAAACAACAATAAACATCCCCTTCCATTTGAAATGTATTTAAAACAGTTAGACCCTTCATCTGTCTTACAACAAATAAATACAAATAAACAAAAATGTACTGTATATTATTCTCAAATGTGGATATTTTTAACACGTGTTTTAAATCATAAAAAGGCTGAATGTCCAATGATTAACAAAATAAAGAGCATTCAGAGTTCTTCTTCATTTGTGGATAAACCAGCTTTTTGAAGCCCGGCTTTGAGGAGGCGGATCTCAAGTCTGGCTTTGGTTTGCTGTATTTGGGTAAGAGTGATTTGTTCCTTCGCCAGTCGAATCTGTACGTCTGCTTTTTCAGTTTCTCGTTTAAAAAGTGACTTATAGATATTATCATCTTTGTTTGGCAAAGAACGCGTCCAGACTTTATTCTGAGCTCCTGTGGCAATGACTACTGGCTCCACTAGCGAGGATCCACCTTCTTCCTCAATAGCAGGACTGAGATCCAGAATAAAGTTTTGTTCTGCATTAGGAGGAAGTGGCTCGCTTTCCTCTATAATCATGGGCACACCATCCCCCACAACACCTTGAATCCCTTGCAGAGCTTGAAAGTTTTCATCTCCGATAATGTCAAGAACCACGTCTGAGTAATTACCTCTCCTAATGGTCTTGTTGCCTGTTTGGATGTTTTTTGCTTCCTTCGTTGCTCTGGCCTTCAGATTCTTCCATCTAAATTTCACTTGCTCCGTGGTCCTCTTCTGACCAAACCCCACGTCATTCACATTCTGGGTGATTTTCTCCCAAATTTCTTTTTTCTTTTTGTTAGTTACCTCTCCGCCCTTAGTAGAATTAAAACGTCCTACTATTGAGGCATAATAGCACCTAACACCCTCCATTAATGCATTGGTTTCTGCAGCAGTGAAATTTGGTCCTTTTGAGTCCATGGTCCACTTCTTCGTGTTACGTTTATGATGCACCCAAGCCTGTTGAACACCCAGACCAACCTCCAGTGTTCTCTCAGAATGAGGGACTGACTGAACATCCAAGTAATGCCATTGTTCAAAACTCCTCTGATGATTGAGTCATTGTAATACTTCATAAATACACCCTGAATCCACCTTTCTTTTGGGATAAGGATAATCCTTATTTTTTGGGTCAAATGAATCCCAGTCCTACTAAAACGTTTTGAACAATACTCAATGAAGATTTGATCCAGATCAAAATCAAGGCTGGATAAAGTGATCTAATCCGATTTCAGAATCCTTTTATTAATTTGAAAAACCCATTTTCAATATTTGATCCAATCCCAAAATCCGATCAGATTACTTCTGAACAGCTGTACCAGATGTTTGCCTTAATATCTAACAGAAAATGTCATACACCAGTCCACGGTTGAGTAAACCAACTATACTATCGACCACAAAAAAGGCAATATTTTTGCCGGTATGCAATCATTTGTTTTAACTGTACCTCTGTGTTGTGTCACAGCATATCGGCCTTTCCTGGCTTTATGTGAGACTGAGCTGATATCATGAATGTCAGCTCCCTCCTGCATGAAAGCATGCATGTAACATATGATCTTATCCTTGGGTAAATAAGAAACAGGGAAGGCTAGACCCTGTTCCATATGTAAGCATACACTGTAACTTACTTATGACACGTAGGATTGTACCTGAACTCAGATGCTGTATTCCAATATGTATTGTGTTGTGTTGTGTTAACTGAGAGTGCAATTAATGATGCTGTGGGTGTGTAAATAGTCCTTTACATTATGGAGTGTTTTCTGTTGGCTGTTTCTGCGAGTATGTCAAAGTTGCCAATGATTGGACTGCCTTACATGGGAAACAAGAGAGAATCAGGCCTGTTTTCCCCCTGAATGCGTCTGATTAACCCCAGATTGTTCTGTGGTTGGTTCTGACACACTGCCAATTCCCACTCAGGGACAGAGTATTTACTTGGGTCTATGCATACATTTACAGTTCTCCACTCACCTGTTTTCCGTTGGAAATCAGAAGACATGCTTTTGATTCCAAATTACTGCTTTGATTGCAAGCTATTGGGTCAGATGTTGGTAATTACAATAGCCAAACTTAAAATGTATATATTTAAACTCAAGAAGCAGACAAAATGTATGTCGGAAAAGTGAGCATTTGGATACCTGTAGGATACAAGAACGACCAGTACTGTACACCAATCTGGTATTGCACAGGACAAATTGAACAACGCCAAACACCAGGCACTTACATACACACCAATCTGGAAGTACGTAACTAGGTTTTATGTCCCTCCTCTGAACCCGTATTTGGAAATACGTCATCAAAACAAGTCACACTCGCATGGATGGGGAGTCCGCGTTGAAGAGTGTCTGACCTTCAGTTTATCAGTTATTAAATACAGTAGGTGATATTGTTTTGTAGATATTGACAAGTATCTTTCATATTTTACTCTGTTATATAATTTTCAGGAGAGTAGTAAATGCAAAATTATTTTAAATGTCTAACATAACCCTGGAAACTAGCTAGCTAGAGCTAGCTCTTAGCTAATACAGTAACTACCCGTAGGCTTTATTTGGCTAAATACAGTTTTTGTGCAAATAGTTAGGGAGCTTAATGTGAAATGTATTTGAAATGTCATTCATTCGGTCATTCTCTGATCTGTACTATATGAAACAGACAGTATATCACCTTGCACCTTGACTGTCAAACACCAAACATTATTTAATAACATATAACATGATTGTTTCCACACTAGGTTCATTCATACCTTGATAAAAGACTCAATATGTCGGTGAATAAGGCATCGGTCCATGCCAAATGGATCATTGGCAAAGTTGTCGGCACCAAAATGCAGAAGACAGCCAAAGTTCGAGTGACTCGAATGGTGCTGGACCCATACCTTCTTAAGGTAACGCCAAGACTGGGAGTGTAGGCTACAGCAGCATGGTTTAGTGAATGTCCCCATTTTGTTGAAGAAATCAAACATTTAGATTACACTAAGCCTATGCCTAGCCCTGACTCTTGAACAAGTTTGAGTTTGTTCAATTTTATGTGTTTTACTGTGTCAGTAAAAGTATTGTACAGTTGAACTGTTCACTTTTTCACCCAGCCAGTGACTTATTTAAAAATAATAGAAGTCATACAAAGAAATAAAAAATATAGGCAGCCAATTTAAGCTTTCCAGATATGTTTTAAAAGTATAGACATTGATAACACAATGTTGTCTTCCCACTCCATTCTACAGTTCTACAACAAGAAGAAGACCTACTTCGCTCATGATGTCTTGCAGCAGTGCACTGTGGGTGACATAGTTCTTTTGAAGGCCCTAACAGAGCGCAGGTCCAAGCATGTGAAACATGAACTGGCAGAGATTGTGCATAAAGTAGGGAAAGGAGTGGACCCTCTGACTGGGAAGAGGGTTGCAGGAACAGATTTCTTGGAGCCCCTAAGCGACCCCACACAGCGCCTTGAGCAGGAAACAACGCTAACGGAGAAATTACGGGAACTTAACATCTCTGCCGCCTCTTCAGACAAAAGCTCTGCTTGTACAAAACCAGCCTCTTCTTCTGCAGCAACAACAGTCTAACGTTCAACTAATTTTTGAAATATGTATTAGGTGTTGTTAATATTTTGTTTTCATTCTATTTCCGATTAAATTCAGTGTGCTACTTCAGTGTCTTGATGTTGAATAAAAAATGGAAAGTGGAAACTGTAAGGTGAAATAATGAGTACAGCCACTACATTCAACACTGGCAAACTGAAGTAAGCCTAAGACTGTTTCATATGCATATTATTTAGTAAAATAAAATTATGGAGGCACATTGGTCACCCTGGCCCATATAAATTAATGAAGTTCTGTTATAGATTTTTGTTGTAGGATGTACTGCCACCTGCTGGAGACAGTGGTACTATGTTTTCCACTACTTTTGACATCGCTGGTACAGTGGTCAACGCTCATTCAGGGGAAAGATGGCGACCCGAGTCCTTCACAGTGTAGGCAGTGGGCTGAAACAGACTAAAAACGGGGTCTGGACAAACGGACAAGTCTCACTTATTGCCAGGTTAGACTGCCCGATTTATTGCTGACATAATCATGATAGTGGACGTAATTATATATGCGTATTTATTCTTGGCAAACTTTGTTGTAAGCTAACTAGCCTAGCTTTCCCGAGGCGTTTTACTGCTAACTACTACCTATGATTAGATGTCATTGGCTTGGGCAATCGTACATGTATTTGCTAGAACTTAAAATATAACTGCTACTTCACAGTCATGCATCAAAGTGCATTTAGAGAGACGTTTAACTAGTTTTCTTTATTTAGTTTTTTTAGTTTTTGTCTTTTTAAGCAAATGTGCAACTACTTAGCAAGAGAGGCATGACACACTGACAATAGCTAAGCTAGCCCTTGATGACAACAGTACTAGCTAATTCACTGGACGCTGTGTAAGAGCATTGGATTTGCAATTGAATGAACGTCTGGCTCAAGGTCACACAATAAGCGGTGTTATTTTGTGTCTCACGCACCCTCTTTTATGATTAAGTTAGAAGTTAGAAGTGCAGCACTAGGCAACGATATGTTGTCACACACCATTAAAACTGTATTGTAATATATAGGCTAGCGAATTCAATGCAGACTTTAGTTCTGGTACATACCAAATCAGTTGGAAAGCTGCCAAAATTACCTACTTTAGCTACCAGTTATATATGCTCTCGAGCAGTGTTGGAACATGGAATTAAGAATAAGCTTGTAGTGTTCCTTTATATGGACAATAACTTTTGTTTTGAGTTACGTTCTACATGGCTTAAGTAGTTACGTCACCATTGCAATCCTTCAAATCACAGTACTATCTCTGTTCATCTTCCCTTCCCAACTGCATTTAGGAATCTCTCAGCATCCACCAATAAACAGAGTGAGGACAGCTGGTTCAAGTCTCTGTTTGTTCGAAAGGTGGATCCCAGAAAGGATCCTCACTCTCACCTGCTCGCTAAGAAGGAAGAAAGCAACCTCTATAAGATACAATGTATGTATTTTTATGACTAATTTCAAAACGTACACATGCCCACACTTAAATCTTAGGCTCTTATGTGAACTGTGTAAGATTACAATGTCTGGATTGTGTTTTTTAGGCAGGATTAAGATGGATTAAAATATGTCTGACGTTCTTTCCAGGCCTTTGCCACGCAATCTGTTACATACTGTATAATGTGAAAAGCATTTCTCTTTTACAGTTCATAATGTCAAGCCTGAGTGCCTTGACGCTTACAACAAACTTTGGTAAGATGTTCCTGCGTCCTGCCATCTTTAGTAAGAAATCAGATGAATGACTTTGTTTGAATTATACCTATATTAACTACAGTCTGCTTTTTTATTTATTTATTCATGTTTGTGTTTCTAGTGATGATGTCCTGCCCTCCATCACTGCTGACTCTCACTACCCATGTGAGCTGGTAGGTACCTGGAACACATGGTATGGAGAACAAGACCAAGCCGGTAAGAACACACAGGCACACAGTTGTCTTTTAACCCTTTTAACAACATTTGTCACAATGACTGAATGGTCACAATGACCCGAAGATAACACAAGGACTTAATAAATAGCTAGACAAGCAGAATCCATGTTCCATCTCCTCTCTCTTTTTTGTTATCATTTCCCCTTGGTGCCAGTTCACCTATGGAGATATCGGGGAGGCTACCCTGCCCTAACGGAGTGTATGAACAAACTCAGGCAGAATAAGGTATGGTATGAATCTGCTATTGAGCAACAGTTTGAGAGGATTGCAATTTATTATCTCAAGAATCTTGGAGCCTGATGCTATTTCAATTAACATTTGCTGATCTGTGGTCATTTGTGAAGCCCTCTGTGACATCGATTGTAAAAAGGATTATACAAAAAAAAATCGCCTTGCTGTAGGAGTTCATGGAGTATAGAAACGAGCGTGGGAAGATGCTCCTGTCCCGGAAGAACCAGCTGCTGCTGGAGTTCAGCTTCTGGAATGAGCCTGTACCCCGTCCAGGACCTAACATCTACGAGCTCCGCACCTACCAACTCAGAGTGAGTCTCTCCTCAGTATCTTAATATCTCTGTGTCTCTGACTAGTTGACTGGGTATACTTAATGTACTTGCTTATCAGTCTCACCTATTCCTGCTCCCTTTTTTAGCCAGGAACCATGATTGAGTGGGGAAACTACTGGTAAGGCAGCGCTTTTCTCATTTAAATTATTTAGGCGTTTAGTGTTATTTTATAATATGCCACCTAAGGATGTACAGAACTCTTTTATATCACCATTGCTTTTACAGATTGTAGCTGAATTATGAGATTATACGGTACACCTTTCCTGTACTACGTCTGCATGTCAAAAGCATGAATGATAAGAGATGATTGAATACAAAAAATAGATTTGACCAATATATATTATATGTAATGGAATATGTCTGCTCTAATTTGACAATTCAAACCAGAATTCCGGATAGAAAGACTTAATGTCATACGAATCTCTGGGGAGATTAACTGTAATCAGAGAGGAGCAGTGAATTAATGATAATCCTTCTCACAAATCTGAGTCATCAATTCAAATACAATTTGTATTTGTATATTTTAACAGTGTGTGTATGTATATATATATATTAATGGAGTATATATTCTTAATTTCTCTTAGCTACGATTGTGTTTCTTGACAGCAACAATTCAGTTGAGTCCTGGTCATGCAAAGCCAGTGCTGTGTGTTCCACAGGGCTCGTGCCATTGAGTTCCGTCAGCAGGACCAGGAAGCTGTGGGAGGCTTCTTCTCTCAGATCGGTAGCCTCTACATGGTACACCACCTCTGGGGTAAGACTATAACACGTTTAGATGGATTGATTCGATTGATGTATATTTCATTCTTCCTCAAGGGGAACAAATCCCCAATACAAATCATACGTTTTTTTTTTGTAATATCTTAAATGTTGCTGATTTGAAGCACTGGAAAATACTTACATTTGAATGTTGCATTCATTAGCTTACAAAGATCTCCAGTCAAGAGAAGACACCAGAAATGCAGCCTGGCAACATGAGGGCTGGGATGAAGTTGTTTATTACACTGGTAAGCTTTGTTGCTTATTGATTTTCTTTCTTGTGCACTTGGTCCTTTATTGCTGTCCCTCATGACTTTGTTTCCCTCTTCTAAGTGTAAGGAAAGATTCATTTATGTTCCTTGTATTTTAGTTCCTTTGATCCAGCACATGGAGTCAAGAATAATGATCCCAATGAAGACTTCTCTTCTGAAGTAGCAAATGCCACCACAGCTATTTCCACCCTGATCCGTAGAGAACGTAACCAACCTTCAGAGTGTGCACTGCCATGAATTTCAGCGTTGACATCAACATGCTTGCCACTTGTCTCTGGGGTTTTTTCACCCTTTTATTTCTGTATTAACCTAACACAATTCAAATCAAAAGGTCAAACAAATTGTCAATACGATTATGTTATAAGTTACTGCTAATGATTTGTTACTGGTCCTGACACTCCATATGTTGTGCTTGAATCAACATCATTCTTTTTCTCTCGTTTCTCAGCTGTCTACATCACCCAAATGGATGGTCAGTTTTACTAGGTGAACTAGGTTAGAAATTGAGATGAAATTTTGTTTTATGTCTGTATTTTTTCCCCTCCCCCAGTGGTCTCCTGCACTAGTCCTGTTTCCTTCACAGGCAAAGTTCCTGCTGTGTCGGTTAGTCTTAAGTCAAAGTCTGACATTAACTGGCTTTCATTCCAAAAAATGTGTGACATTTTAGCTATGCAACTGTAAAACAGGATGGAGCCACTTCTGCGAGAGTGAGTCATTCTGTGAAAGTGTGTCGGGGCTATTGAAAAATGAGCTTCAAAATGACACATTTTGTTAGATTTCAGCCACCTATTTGTATACACAGAACCAATTGATTGTATAAGATAATTATTGCTCTTGGAGGACAGTTATGATTTAGTATTTTATTTTCCCATGTAAGTAGGTGAATGGTCCTCCTGGTTTTTCTTTTGGCTGTCTTATGGTTGTCCAGCCAACTGTTAAACTGACCACAGCAATTGGGTCCTGTTGACTTGTATCATAACACTGATGAAAGAAGAGGGGGAGCACCATGGTTTTTGATTTAGTTCAAAGTAAAAATACAATATGGTAGCATACCAGCAAGACCCTGATTGGTTTGGCTTTATGGTTGAGACTTATCCCTATATATACCTATCAGGTTACACCTATTCATGCCAACCAACACATCAACCAATCAGGTGACCCATGCTGTTACAAGGATGATTCCTTAGAGATGGTCAGTTCATAGATAAGGTCGAAGAGTTTGAGAATGTGATTTCATAATGTGTAAATGACGAGTGGGTTTCTGAAACCTATGTTCTTCCAGAAAAGTTTCTGAATGTAATTAATATGAAATGCAGTGCTTTAGATGTACATATTGAATAAACTTCTGATTAAATCACGTGCTTTGTCATATTTTGGTCATCAATTCAATGAGCTATGTGATTTAAAAAACTACTAATTAGACTATTAGAATTCATGATCAATTACCAATATTGAAGACTACATGAAGATGCGTATATGTAGTGGTCATTAATGTCGCTTGAGCAAGGTACAGCGCACAATCATTGTTAATAAGTTTATGTAAAATGGTTTGATAGGAATTGCAATTCTCTATTTTTGTAGAAATTCTTTTTTTACCAGAACATCACTCTCAAAGATTTGTGGGATTGACAACTAAAGTAACCAATGACGTATGTATTTAACGTGCGGAGCTGTCCAATTGGGACTCTCGCAGGAAATGTCGAAGAACACGCCTTCGAGTCTTCTGGAAACTCGCTCCTTTCCGCTAGCGTCCTAAGCCAACCTCGCTGTCTTGTCTCCCGGCAAGCGGTAGTCTTTCCCTTTACTGGCTGTGTTTTGTCACCATGACTGCCGTGAAAGCGCTGAACCCAAAAGCCGAGGTGGCGAGGGCCCAGGCCGCCTTGGCTGTGAATATTAGTGCTGCCCGCGGACTTCAGGATGTGTTGAAGAGTAATCTGGGACCAAAGGGGACCATGAAAATGTGAGCCCCACCGCTGAGTGCGCATGCAGAGCCTTTTGTTGAGCACGCGTACTACTTTGAAGCTAACTGGCTAACGTTAGCCTTCTGTTATACAGAAATAGACAGTTCTACATTTATATTGTTGTATTGAAAGCTAGTGCGTGATATTGTATTTGTGTGTAACGGAACACCTTCAAATCCGTGAACTAAACATAAGAGCGAAGTACATTTAAGACAAAGGCCTATCTAACAATTAACGTCCTAGCTAGTTAATGGGCTAATCGTACTAGCCAGCTAACCGGATAACGGACATCCCCACATGGTTACCCTGTCATCGTCATGGTCTGTGTAGTCTCTGCTGCTTTTAATACTAGGTAGTCTATAGACAATGGGTCAATGCAAAATATACCTATTGACAAATTAGACATCACATATGACTCTTTACCCTGTTCTCACTATATACGATGTTGTGTGGATGTGAATTTGTTGTAATAAATATAGCCTTGCTAGCCAAGCTAGACATAAATCATGACTCCCCTGTCCCTTCCCGCAGGCTCGTGTCTGGTGCCGGGGACATCAAGCTGACAAAAGACGGTAATGTCTTGTTGCACGAAATGGTAAGTTAAGGATGATTTTGAGCATGTAGCTCTAGGTGTTAAGAGTCGAGCAATTATCCCTTTTGCAGCTGCGAAAGTTTATTGAAGTGGCCAATCTGGAATTGACCACACCCTAGTATTAACTACTCAAGATCTACACAATCGCCGGATTAACTCTAAGGGATAATCTAATTGAGAACAGTTCTTGTTTATATCTACTGTAGAATAATGATAAAAAAATGGATTATTAAAACATTACAGTAATTTGGCACCACTTTGTTAGTTGGATTAACTAATTGTTTAATGCACAGAGAACACCCACGGATGCTTGTGTAGCTCTCCCTGGTCTCATGTATCTGTGCTACAGTGAAGTTTGGTCTGTACCTCTGCATTGGGAAAGCTGCCTCCTCTCCTACATGTATTCAGCGGACCAGTACAAGAAAATCCCCTATTATAATTAATGTGTATTTCATGAGATTCAAAAAATAATAACTACATTGTGATCCACAAGTTGCACACAACTCTTTGTTTGATTGGTTGTTTTTACTCAGTGTAAAACTACTGTTCTTCCTCCACTCAAATTTTTTTTTTTTATCTCTTCCTGTTCATTCAGCAAATCCAGCACCCGACAGCATCACTGATCGCCAAGGTGGCCACAGCGCAGGATGACATCACAGGAGATGGGACCACCTCCAATGTCCTAATCATTGGGGAGCTCTTGAAACAGGCTGACCTGTACGTGTCAGAGGTAAGGGGATCAACAAGGCTTTTTTTCCTTTTCATAAATAAATACTTAATAGCTCTCCCTGTTATTCAAATTAAGAGTACATTTGGGCACAAATCAGTAAACTAGATCATTTTCTGACCAATCTTTGTTTTCAAAGGGCCTCCACCCCAGAATTATAGCCGAGGGCTTTGAGGCAGCGAAGGAGAAGGCCTTGGAGGTACTAGAGGAGATGAAGGTGACACGGGAGATGGACAGAGAAACACTCATCCACGTAGCACGCACCTCCCTCAGAACCAAGGTCCACAAAGAGCTTGCTGACCTACTCACCGAGGTAAGACTGGGAACTCAGATGGCTGAGCGGTGAGGGAATCGGGCTAGTAATCAGAAGGTTGCTGGTTCAATTCCCAACTGTGCAAAATTACGTTGTGTCCTTGGGCAAGGCACTTCACCCTGTCCTTTCTGTAAGTCGCTCTGTATAAGAGTGTCTGCTAAATGACTACAATGTAAATGTAAGACGGGTTTGGGAGCTTGTAAGACACTGTTTCAGAAGCTTAAGGGGGTGAAGGGTCACCAGCTGAACTGAAAGAAGTTTAAGACGGCTTCTTCTGACCATCCCTGTGGATGAGGATCATGGGGATGGTTTAACAAGCATATCATTCATGGATATTAATAAATGACGTTTTTTGGTGCACTATTGTTTTAGTGTGGTTAAATGTGGGTGCTGATTTGTGTTGGATGGTTGTTTTCAGGCTGTAGTAGATGCTGTGCTGGCCATCGCTAAACCCAACGAGCCCATCGACCTGTTCATGGTGGAGATCATGGAAATGAGGCACAAGACAGACAGTGACACACAGTATGTCTCCCTCCCCTCACACAAGCACCTTGTTACTCTTTTTATATACCCCTCTATATGACAGGTCCATAGTCCACTATAGCATGTGTCTGTCTCCTCCATGTTGTCTCTCCCCTTTCTCTCTCCAGGCTAATCAGGGGACTGGTGCTGGACCACGGGGCCAGGCACCCAGACATGAAGAAGCGTGTGGAGGACGCCTACGTGCTGACCTGCAACGTGTCCCTGGAGTACGAGAAGACCGAGGTCAACTCAGGCTTCTTCTACAAGAGTGCGGACGAGAGGGATAAGCTGGTGTCGGCTGAGAGGAAGTTTATCGAGGAGCGCGTGCAGAAGATCATCGCTCTGAAGAACTCCGTGTGTCCTAACGGGGAGAAAAGCTTTGTCGTCATAAACCAGAAGGTAGGGAGAGAGAGAAGCTGAAGGTTCTGAATGTCGTCAAGGACGAACCACGTTGTGACACTGCGACAGATCTCCTTGATTAGTTGTCGGACAGCTTGGAAAAGCTGGATCGTCCTAGCACAGAGAACACCCACGGATGCTTGTGTAGCTCTCCCTGGTCTCATGTATCTGTGCTACAGTGAAGTCTGGTCTGTACCTCTGCATTGGGAAAGCTGCCTCCTCTCCTACATGTATTCAGCGGACCAGAACAATCTCTCACCATGTCACATATGTATCAAATATGGTTCTATGACAAGACTGGCTCAGAGTTGTAAATGTCCACATTGTGTTGTATTACAGTAGGTTTAGTGTGGATTTCTCTCCTCTGTGTTGTTCCCAAGACTCATGACTGGTTTTGTCTCGCAGGGAATTGATCCGTACTCCCTGGATACTTTGGCCAAGGACGGCATTGTAGCGCTGCGCAGAGCCAAGAGGAGGAACATGGAGAGGTAAAGCTGTCCGTCAAAATGATTATATGTTAACAAACAACCAGTTACTTACTACCGGAAAAACCTGCATACTCATAACCAGTGACAAAGCTTGTAAAGGCTCTGTTCAGCCTTGCCCTCACATGGTTTCCTTTATCAGGCATTACTGAACTGTGTCCGCTATGCGACTATGACAATGTATTTATTTGTATTTGTCCTGTCAAACCTGAAGAGTTCTCTCCTCTGTGGCTGTGCCGAGGCTTCTGTGTTTGTCCGTTATCTGTGTTTGTGTCGTAGGGTTGGCATGGAGAATTCTGTGTTACTCTGCCCGTAGTAAATGCAGTCAGACACCATGCAAAAGCACTTCTCACTCTCTCTATTACAAGCAGTGGGAGCGCAATCTTGCACTGTTTCTATGAGAATGAGTACAATCTTGCGCTGTTGGGAAGTAAACGATGTGTAGATATTTAGACGTCCAAAGGTTTTACGCTATATAGATTTCGATTTTGTTTCCTTCTCCAGACTCACTCTGGCCTGTGGAGGTATTCCTATGAACTCTGTGGACGACCTCACTCCTGAATGCCTAGGCCACGCAGGCCTGGTGTACGAACACACACTGGTGAGTGTGGTGTTCTTGAATCTGCCCTTCAAATGACTTGAATCCCAGTGCTTAAGGTGCAGGGTCGGTTATATTTTGATCTGTACCGTAACGTCTTCACAGGGAGAGGAGAAGTTCACATTCATTGAGAAGTGTGGGAACCCTCGCTCAGTGACCCTGCTGGTGAAGGGCCCCAACAAGCACACCCTCACACAGATCAAAGATGCCGTCAGGGACGGCCTGAGAGCAGTCAAGAACGCCATTGAGGATGGTAGGAGACTGATACTAACATGCTGGTTCTGTTTTATATTTATTGTAATAAATGTCACTTGACACTGACATGGTGACGTTCAAGCCAGTATGCCTATAGAACAATTCTCAGGGGAATGGAGATGGCTGTGTATGAGAGATGTTGATGGGCTTTGTAGGTGTAGTCTTCATCCTTCTGTTCTCCATCTGTAGGAAGTGTGGTGCCTGGAGCAGGTGCCTTTGAGGTGGCTGTGGCTGATGCTTTGGTGAAGCACAAGTCCAAGGTGAAGGGAAGGGCCCAGTTGGGAGTGCAGGCCTTTGCAGATGCTCTTCTCATTATCCCCAAGGTAAGACATGCCAGTGTCTGCTACTAACTAAGGCATCCAAGTAGTTTTGTGTTCTGGGAGAAAAAGCTCTTGATTTGGACTGAATTCTCTCGATCTTCATTCTTTTGTCTTTACCTCATTTGGCCTTCTAATAAATGACACTTTGGCAAACCAGAACGCATTAATTTTCTGTCCTCCCTCTCAGGTTCTGGCCCAGAACTCTGGCTATGATGCCCAGGAGACCTTGGTGAAGCTGCAGACTGAGTACAAGGAGTCTGGACAGCTGGTAGGAGTGGATCTCAGCTCAGGTCAGTCACACAGGTCAACCCTATACTGTACGGTTGTTTACAAGGGGCAGCCGGGCCTGGCTATTGGCAGGTTCTCACTGGTTTAATGTTTGACTTGATTCTCTCTCCTCAGGTGAGCCCATGGTGGCTGGTGAGGCAGGTGTTTGGGACAACTACAGTGTCAAGAAACAGCTTCTGCATTCATGGTAAGGTAGAGGACTTGCTTAACTGTATGAACTAAGTGTAGTGATAGTTGTTAGTTTTTTTTTTTTTTTCACCTCCTAATAAAATACAATTGAACTCATTTTCAATTGTCTCAATCACTTGTTTTCTTTCTCCAGCACGGTAATTGCCAGTAACATCCTGCTGGTGGATGAGATCATGAGGGCTGGAATGTCTTCTCTAAAGGGTTGAAGGTCAATGGAAGATCCCTTCTGATATCTCTCCCTAAATGCAACTCTCAACATGGAAAATAGCCCTGTCCAACAAATGGAACTGTCACTGTACTGTAATGAGCATCATTATTTGTCAAAGAAACCATTGTAAACCCCTGAATTATCCCTCCAAACTATTGTTTTATTTATGAGATTTCTTTTGAAGCATGGAACTGTACCACTCAGTTTTGTTTGTACCACTCAGTTTTGTTTGTACCCATTAAAAGTTATCTTGGCTGAATTCCTATTTAATGTGTACAAAAGTAATTTTCAGAAATTTAGAAATGCTGAATTTATGTAATGTGAGTGTTTGAATTATCAGAGTTGGGAAAGATGGAACGAGAAGGAACTAAGGGTTGTATAGTCACATTTCCACGGAACAGTTTTCAGTCGGACCGCAACTTCCTGTCCCTCAATGAAACCTTATATACAGTCTGATTGAAACCGCTGAAGTCAGAACGCTAGTCAAAAGGGAAAATCCTGTAAAAACGTTGTGTGCCAGCTATATAGTAAAGTCAACAAAAGATTCTGCAAGTTTTGGGCTCAAAGCCCACCATCCGAACACATATTTTTACCCAATGGATGTCACAGTCGCATTAATGTGGCTGTCCGCCACAACGTATTGTATAGCAGGTGAGGATAGTTAACATTCACCCAAGATATACAATCCGGAAACGTTATTAGCTTGCAAAATTCGTCCAACCAGTCATTCGAACTCTTCATGCAGGTGATGAAGGGGTCCACATTCCAGGAGGTAAAATGACTATGGGTACGAACGCAGCAGACGGCAGAGATGGAGAGTCGCCAACGAAAGAAGTCGCTGTCGGAACCTTCAGCATAGATAAATACCCCGTCACAAACTCTGACTTCAGGTCAGATAAACTGAACAGCATGCGAATGATACGTTTTGTATGATGCCTCATTGGGGGCAACAAGATGTATAGCATAATTTGTCTTTCAATATCTATCAACAGAGAGTTTGTCAGGGCACAGAAGTACAAAACAGAGGCTGAGACTTTTGGCTGGAGTTTTGTGTTTCAGGACTTTGTGTCTGACGAGCTGAAGAGTAAGGTTACTGAAAAAATTGAGGTGTGTTAACATAACAGACGTTGCACGTTCAAAACATCTTTTACTTACAATCTTTTGTTTGCCTCAAAGCTTTTCCTCAAACTAAATTAATTCGTTTTTAAAAACTTCCCACATCCCAGTCTGCACCTTGGTGGCTGCCAGTGGAGCGGGTGTTTTGGAGACAGGTAAAGTCAAGACAGCGGCATCTCAGCTTCTCCGCCGATTCACTTTTGAACTTGATGAACTTGGACTAGAATGTAATTGTTCAGAATTACTTTGTGTTACACTGCGCACATTATACATAAATCCCTTGACTTGATCAATCAGGTAAAGCCGTAAGCCCTATTGTAAGGTCATATGGCTCTGCCCCATCACCTCAAGCTGGCTCTGTCCACTGACTGTTGCCCCCTCCCTTGCCCAGCCTGCAGGGCCTGGTTCTGGGATCCGGGACCATCTGGACTCCCCAGTGGTTCAGGTAAGCTGGAACGATGCACGGGCCTTCTGTCACTGGAAATGGAAGAGACTTCCAACAGAAGAGGAGTGGGAATGGGCTGCACGCGGGGGCCTGCAAGGTGAGGCGGATTGATGATTCTGTGGTGATTTAATGTCATGTTAAGATGGTGGGAGAGGGTTTGTGACTGATCCATCATTTTTAACATACCATCTTTCATCCTCTTCTACAAGGACGGACATATCCATGGGGAAACAAGTTCCAGCCCAACCGGACCAATTTATGGCAGGTCAGATTAATAATATTCACCCTCCTTAAATAAACAAAACAAAAATGGAAGAAAATAACAAATAAAACAGTACTGTCTACATCCCTTATCACAATTTCTATGTATTTTGTGTCACCTGACCTGGAATCAGCCTAATATTATATAGTAAGGTCACTTGATGTGTACTGTATATTAGGGGCTGTTCCCTGATGGAGACAAGGCAGAGGATGGGTACCATGGTCTGTCTCCAGTCACTGCATTCCCACCTCAGAACAGCTATGGTAACAATGCACCTATCAACCTCCTGCACAATGTCCAATTAACGCATGCAAAGCTAACTTTAAAAGTCAAAAAGCATAGATGATGGTATTGATAGTTAAAGGTAGCTCTGTTAGATTTAGCTACATAAAGGTTTGGCTGTGATGTGTGTAGTTCAGCTGGAGGTTTTGTTCTAAGTGTGTGTCTTCTTCTTCAAGGGTTGTATGACATGATGGGAAATGCATGGGAGTGGACAGCCACGCCCTTTCCTGGAGCCCGACCAATGTATGTCCTCCGAGGCGCTTCCTGGATTGATACTTCAGATGGATCAGCCAATCACAAAGCTCGAATCACCACCAGGTACTGTGCATGATTGGACCCTATTTGGATTCCTTGGTGCTGGTTCTTTTTAAATTGAATATCTACTTTGGATCTGCCCTGAAGTGGGATGTTGCTCATGGCAACATGATGGTTGTGTTTCATCCAGGATGGGGAACACTCCAGACTCAGCCTCTGATAATCTGGGCTTCAGGTGTGCTGCCAGCCAGGACCAGAAACCAGAGAAAAATAAGAAAATGAAAACAGAGCTGTGATAGGACAGGATTTAACATGGATGATAAGGAGGTCAAATTGATTCAAATATACATGTAGAAAACAACTGCAGGCGTTCATGGTGATGGATGCAGGGAGGGATGTAAACCTTTCTCCTGTGGAGACCTGAGGTAAAACAAAAAAATATGAATTTTTCTATTACTGTGACATAAAGAATAATAAAATATGCTCTTGTTTTTATGCTGTACACCTTTTTTTGTCTTTACAATATAGCATTACACCCCTCCCTACCCCCATACACAAGTACTTCAAACATGCAACAGAGCTATTGTCTTTGGGGATGAGTGGTTTTGAGCTGGTTTTGTTTGTTTTTGGGCAGAGAGTGAATGAAACTCCTGTGATAAGTGGGGATGAAAGAGAGGGAGTGGAGCTCAGTCTCTGACCTTGTTCTACTGTTGACTCTCTCATGACTGGATTGCTGCTAAGGATTGCACTGTGTGGATTCACCCAGATAGAGAGGGGCCAATGGGATTAGAGGATTGTAGTTCAGACAGGTGGCAGACGTCACACCTGCATAATCTTTCACTTGTGTTGAGGGATCAAAGGTTTTCCTCCCTCACGACTGCCCTCAAGCTCTGACATGTTTACGCATCTGTATCTAGGCTCCGCTGTCTCCGTAGCGATAGTTAAAAATGAGGAACAAAAGTGTTTTCAGTTCAGCCCCCATGACATCACGCTGTGACATCACCAAACGTGAGTCCCGAGTCGCGAGTATCTTTAAGATCAGGAAAAACAAGTTGGGAGACATTCTACTGCTTTGCAATCCCTCCCTGTTTTCTACCTTCCCCCTTTTCTTTCACTCCCACATATGTTTCCACTGAAAGTACTCAGTCCTCTCCTGTGTGTCTTGTTGGTGTGTGTATAGTGGGAGCCTGAGAACTTTTGAGGCCATGGAAGAATCTGTATCTTTTTCAGTCCTTAACCAGAGGCTGAGACCACAGCTCACCGCTATGGAGCGACTCTGCTACCCACTGGAGGACCAACCTCATACATCTGACTCGATCAGAGGCAGTCCAACCACAAGACCTACGATGCTGACACATCTTGAGCCACAGGTCAATGAAAGCCTAACGGTGACACAAGAAGAAGACAACCCTGAGCAAGAGGAAGAAGAACAAGAGGAAGTGGACTCAGATGGATCAACTCCTCGGGACGTCTGTGCTGAATCATTAACTGTGGCCGGTGACTGTTGGCCCTGTCCGAAAATAGAGTGCCTGGAATTGAATGATTCAACCACAGTCACTGACTGCCGTGTCCCCACACTGACCATGGAGGGAGATTGTCATGTCGGTCTGCTCAGTGCTATGGAGGGAGAGGGTCCAGACAGTTTGATGACGGTCAGGCAGGGAGTGGGTTGTGATCCAGGAGAGGCTGTCAGGGAAGGGGAGAGCTTGTCCCAGATGAGCTACATAGAGAGAGCCTTACCGGACCTGATCAGCAGTGGCAGACCTCTTACCCGCCGGAGAACTCTAGGACCCGTCTCAGACACAGTAAGAGAAGAGTCGGTTTTTCATAAGGGTGACAAACTGCAAAGGGAAGCGCATGTTTGCTCCCTGAACAAACCAGTATTCTGTGTCGGGTTTGGGTTTACATATTAAGATGTCTTTTATCTAATGCAGAACATGCATCTGTGCTTAAACTATGTGTGCTTAATGTACTTAATGGTCTTGATCTGTGATCATGATCGAAAATATAGTGTTTATATATTTATTTCTCCTCTTTGTCAGTGAAACTTAGCTGTTTGTGCCTTGGGGTATGAATGTTAAGGGACAATGGGATTTATATTAGCTGAGTCAGTGGTGTCTAGATGTTTACACGGATTACTTCAAGAATCTTGTGTAGCAGGACATTTTTTTTATACTTTGTTCAAGTGGAATGTTGTTTGATGCACTGGTTTGAATAGTTGTGTGTGGGTGTAGTTGAAGGAGGTGCGTCGGGAGGTGGAGCTGTCTCGCAGACGCAGTCTGAGACTGAAGGCTCAGGTAGACAAACTACAGGAGAACAAAGATGGACCTCGATGGGGCCAACACAAAGAAAAGGTATCACACACACAGACACACACAGAAAAATTAATAACAATCCATGAAAGTTTTAATTCCATCATTCTAAAATGTTCTCTCTGTGTCTATAGGTCACGGAGGAGGTTCTGTCTGTTTTGAGGTTGCTGCTTCCTCTAACAGAAACAGAGTACGTGCCAGTAGAACCCTTGGATCAAGAGAACCGCCTTGACTCTGCACTGATCAAGTTACAGAATGTAGCACGCAAGTTAGCAATCAACCACACCGCACAGGTGAGGAGTAAGCCATACACATGCACTCAGTAACCCATAAACCTTAAGAACAGTTCAGAGTTCCTCTTCTGTACCCTGCACCACACTTAGTGATCAAGATGACAATATTTCTTCCGACTTGTTGAAATGAACACCATCATAACCCTTGCAACCATTATTTTCTCAGGATTGCAAACGTGGGTCACGGAAGGGCAAAGGTGTTGAAGACAGCTCTGTATTCCAGCAGGCTTTAAGGGACAGAGATGAAGCCATGGAAAAGTGAGTCACCACACACATACACAAACAGTGGCAGGTTCTCTTGTAACAGAAAACAAATAATCTGTGATTGTGATTTTGATGAACAGGAAGAAGGCCATGGAGGCGGAACTTCTGCGCAGTAAGACAGAGATGATGTCACTTAACAACCATCTCTTGGAGGAAGTACAGAAAAGACTGGAGATGTCCCTGGAACTAGAAGCCTGGAAGGTAATTGTTTTGAGGATGTCCAATGAGAAAGAATCAATGTCAGAGGAAAACTAAGACTATCAAAAAATGGTTTGACCATATGTTTTATTAGTGAAAGGATCATAAACATGTGGGTCTCAGCAGGTGTTAGAATGTTAGTGGAGTAAAGAAAAAACATAAGTAGTATCTGCAACTATTTTCGGAGACACACAATCACATCTGTGTTTTAATTGACCGACAAAAGTTGTGTACTGTGCACTGAGGCAGAACAATACTAGCTTAAAACCCTGGAGGTCGGAGTGGCCATCTGGCAATAGGCTACGAGAACCTAGTGAATAATAACTGTCCACTTTGTTGGGTAGATTTGTCTTTGTTTTATCAGTATAACATCATCCTCAAACTGACTCAAACAAACCCATACTTATACTACTGCGTTTGGCCATGTTTGGTTACTGACAGTTTGTGTTGTCTGTGTTTTAGGAGGATGTCCAGATAATCCTCCACCACCATCTCCAGAGCCAACAACAGGCAGAGGAATGCCAGAAGAAGCCCTCTCGTTCAGGGCTACTGAGAAGGACCAATAAACAGCCCATTCAGAGACCAGCCAGTATCTCTGTCTCCAAACCACCTCCAACAACCCGCATGGTTTTCTCCTCCACCCCTTTGGTCCCTTCAACCCCTGTCCATACCCGCTCCCCAACCCCTGTCCCTCTGCCCACCCCCTCCCTAGCACCCACGACCAAATGGAAAAAAATCTGGAGTCGGGGGAAGAGTGATCGTCCTGGCGACCAGAATGACAGACAGGAGTCTCAGCATTCCAAAGGCAGCAGCAGAGAGAATGAAGGATTCCATAATGTAGCGCTGGACTGAGATAATATATGACGTGCATTTATAAGAAACAGGGTTCCTGCAGATTTCAGTAAGTCAAATTTAAGACCCTTTTAAGACCATAAAGACTGAAATTTAAGACCTACACGATGCATTACCCCAATAATATTGTTATTTCAATGAATTAAGTCATTGAAAAAGCATTAATTTAATTTACAGATAAAGCAATCACATTAACAACCTAATTTTACTTCATTCAGCACGAAGTACTAGGGGTGGGGGAAAAATCGATTCACATATGAATCGCGATTCAGTCTTCAAGCGATTCAAGAGAGAGGGGGGGACCCTGTGTAGTGGGTTGAGAACAAGGGCCTACACCAAAACAACTTGGGTTCAAATCCAGCACAGAGCGTAGTGCCAGATCCCTGTAACCGCAGCGCTCTCCCCAACTGTCCAAATCCCCTCTCCCAACTGTCTTTCCAGGTACCCAACTGTCCAACCAGGAAAGGCTTAAACAGGACTCTAAAAAGAAATGTACCTTTTATCAGTTTTATCGTCGAGTTTTTTCCAAGAGCATAATTTGAGCTGTAAGAAGATTTTTCAGCCAGATTTGAACACAAGACCCCTCACATAATAGCCCACATCCTCAACCACTGAGCTATCAGGGATCGTACCAATCTCCACTCAACATTTAAATTTGACATTGAACTATCTAGTTGTAACAACCTGCAGAGTTGGGGTGTCAGAAAACCAGAAGCAAGCAGGGCTCCCCTGTTAGCTCACTGGGTTAGTGTGCATGCTCTTTCAGACATGCTGGGGCAGTAGCACAACAGCCTGGGTTAGTGTGCATGCTCTTTCAGACATGCTGGGGCAGTAGCACAACAGCCTGGGTTAGTGTGCATGCTCTTTCAGACATGCTGGGGCAGTAGCACAACAGCCTGGGTTAGTGTGCATGCTCTTTCAGACATGCTGGGGCAGTAGCACAACAGCCTGGGTTAGTGTGCATGCTCTTTCAGACATGCTGGGGCAGGAGCACAACAGCCTGGGTTCAAATCCAAATTAACTTAAAAGTTGCATTATGGTCATGTGAGATGTGGGACTTCACATAGTTTCATAAATGTTGTATGAAAATCTGGCTGTTTTTAAGACGTTTTAAGGTCTTAAATTTCAAGTTCAGAATTGTAGACTTAAGACCCCGCAGGAACCCTGAAGGAAGTAATGGAGTTACAATGGAGAAAAAAATACAAAAACACAGCAGTTATGTATTTTGTGTATAGGCCTGTCGTTGTAGATATAGAGTAGGCTATCTTCAGTGAAAACATGAGTTTATTTTAAGGCCAAGACAAGTTCATTTTAAAATGTTTATTATACATCAGTTATACATTCTATACAATTTCCATATACTGTATATCTCAATTATTCACATGTATAATATATGCTTTTCACACAACTAAAGAACATTGTCAAGTTCATGTTTGCCATTTTCCAAACAAAAAGTTGTTACCTGTTGCAAGGTTTTAAGAGCCAATTAACTCCATCGCTAAATCAATGTTTCGGAGCTGTGCATTAATCGAACCAAAGAAGGCATGCTCACAGAGGAAAAACGGTACACACTTCTGAGTTTAGCGTTTGTAAATTTCAACACAAATAAAATAACATCTTCATACAATCACCAGTTGTTTCCCCACCACACATTCTTTTCCAACATCAAGGCAATAACAATACTGATCTGGGACCTGTTTCTAAAGCTATTTTTTACCTTCCTACCCACCCAACCACATGTGCAATACGATGAAACTGATTGTAGGTCTGTAGTTATGATGGGCAGGGGGCTGCCTAGCTACTCAATCTACCCATTTCATTATAAATAGGGGTTTTCTGACATCCATAGTAGATCGCTGATTTCAAAAGACAGTGCTATAAAATGATCAATACAAGTTTAGCACACACATACACCAAAACCCTTGTAGAGTAGCATCTCTCTATATAATATACACAACTGGCAACATAGTTGCCATTCTCAATGCTGCTGGCTGTTAAGAGTAAACTGTTATCGAGACGCTTAGAAGATAAAAGAGCTCAAGAAGAGAAAGAGGCACACACATTTACAACATACACTGCTTACTCAGTAACAGACATATGGCAGTATCACTTTTCCAACTGTACTTTTCCCACACATTTCACAGAGGAACACAGGAGATGAAAACAGACAACATTAAAAAATATTGTTAGATACATTATATATTTTTTGCAGCACATCTTTTGATGAATATTCATAAAGTATATAACTTTTTATGTTATATTAAGAGTTATCGCTCTAAGTATTACAAAATAATGTCGCACTAAAACACAGATTAGATTGCAAACAACAAAGACTATACAGTTACAACTACAATGGCTGCTTGAGATTAAAGTGTAGTGTACAGTATAGCCAGAGTATTGAGTATTGTAACCTGGGATGTTTAAGACATCTACTGAATACAGTATCTGTAAACTTAGCCTTAATTTGTGTTAGCAGAAAAAGTTAGCTAGCCATCTTGTTGACATCACATTGTAAAAGTGCAAGCACATCTGCAAAACACAAAGTTGAGGGCGATTTTTTTTTTTTTTAAGTAGGTGAGAAAAAATACTGTGATGAATTCCAGGCCGAAGACTAAAAGTGCTTCCAAACAACATCATAATAAAATAAATGGGTTACTCTATGAACAATGGTGTCTGGAGAGATGGAGGCGTTGCTGAATCTTTCCATCACAGACCCAGTGCTGCTTTACTTGATGCCCATCTGACTCCTCCCTAAGCACTGTGCTATTATCCAGTAGTATGGTTTAGGAATGTTCTTTTTCCCCCCATCTACTGCCAACATCCCTTATCACTCATACCTGAAAGGAGCTCAGACAGAACAGCTGGACCAAGAATACCTACATTAGAATTGACCAAAAGCCATTCTTCTGTGCTGATATGAATTGATTTGAGATACAGTACGCTATTGTGCAACAATGGGAGGCTCTTTGGATTAGTAAATAGCCCAAAATATTTCCCTTATCCTAAAACTGCAACTCTAGGCATCTATCAACTTATCTACGTAAAATGTTTCTGACCATCTATTCCATCCATATAAATACCAAAATCTACCTAATCTATCTACCTAAACTATGTACCTATCTAACTAAAATGCAATTAGTAAGTGCATTAACAGACATTTGTACACTGTATCCTTGAGAGTATTAATAAGAATGCAAGGAGGACTAACTGCACTGACAGGGTGAGGTTGGTCCTGGATTAGCATTTAGCACTCTCTGTCTCTTGTTGGTGATGCCACACCCCCTGACTGTCTGTTTGCTGTGGTCGAGCGTAGCTGAGGGGTTCCGTAATAGGAGCTAGGACTGCAGGAAGGATATGATGGAACTAATGAAGTCTAGAGGTTTGTCAGCATGGATCCAGTGGCTTGCATCAGGGATGTACTGTATATCTGCACAAGGGAACAACCTTTGGATCTCTGGGTAGTCATCGGAGCTGGGAAGGGGGTGGATGGTAGGGTGATAGCACAGGGGACAGTGAAAGAGAAATACAATTGATTAGTGATAAGATGTACGACAAAGCACATGGTGTCCGTGACAACCATTTCATGGGATCAACCTACATTTATTTCCAAGTTATTACCAGTAGTTGTCTAGGAGGTTTACCTGATGTAAGCAGAGCTGGCTCCACCCAAAAAAAGAGTGGGACCCTCGTAGGTGTTAGGAAAGTCCGGAAAGCTCATGATGTCATCAAGGTGCGCCGAGATGGCATCCAAGTTGACCCTCCATGCATATTGACCATTCTGCTCCACTAGATTGGTCAACAAGAACTGACGCACTGAGTGCTCCTGTGAAGCATTTAGAACACAGTAAATCCAGTCTGTTAATATGACATCACTGCTCAAGATGTGTACTTTGACCTTTTACGCTGGGTCTGGAAAAAGTATGTAGAGTGATTATGAAAATCGAGAGTGCACCTCTACGAATGCGTAGAGGTGCACCCCACACAGTGCCAAGCTCTCTTTTAGACCTGTGAGCCCTCGAGGGATAAGGGGAAGGGAGAACAACCGCATGGTGGATCTGACCTTGACCAGTTTGCGAAGCTGGTCCTCAGCCATACGTCTTGCAGTGGAGCGAGGGATGTCACTGGAGATCTTCACATCCTTCATGGCTTGAATGTAGGAGCGGAAGTTGGTGCGTGTGGTGGTCTGAGCTGGGCTGATGTCCACCACCACCAACCTCTCCACTAGACTGGGCTGGACAGAGACGAGGAGGGGGACCAGGAAGGAAACAGATTAGGAGGGCAGAGGAAGGGGGGTGAGTTAGAAGAAGTGAGGGATAAAGAAGGTGCTTAGCTGACGTATAAAAAAAACACACAAAAAAAACACTCTAATCAAAGTCATTCCTTAATGTGATGAATGTAACATCAGGAATGCCATTTATCACTCTGGGGGTATTCACCTGCGACAGAGCGGTCGTCATGGCTACCTTGCCTCCCATGCTGTGTCCAATTAGGACACACTTCCCAATGTGCAGCTGGGCAAGCAGGTGTTTCAGGTCACTAGTCATTGCCTCGTAGGTCAACTCTGGGTTGTGCGTGCTGGTACCATGGTTACGGGCATCCACTGTCAGCACCTAACTGGACAAAGGACAGTTAGAACACTAGGGTTGGATGGGGGGGGGGGGGGGAGAGCGAGGAGACCATGTGACATGGAGAAATCGTAATGTTATCACTTGAAGCTACTCCTATGACTTTAGGTCTTGATAGATCCTCTAAGACAGTCTCCCAACAATCAGCGTTACCTTCCTGCCTGTCCGTTGCACAAGGGATTTGGCAATTGAGTGGAAGTTAGATTTGCTGCCAAACAGACCGTGTAGGAACACAAGAGGCGTGTTCTCTCCTTTCCCGTCAAACACGTCATAGGTCAGGTTGACAGGGCTGGAAAAGAAATTACCTATCATCATAAGTCCTGCAAGGTTCTCACATAGGGCAGAAGTCCTAGGGCAATGACAGCTCACAATATGACAAGTATCTGATTGCATTGATTTATATAATTGACTAAGATTTTGGCTAGCACGCTACTGTAGCTAGTCAGCCAATCAAGTTCAACACGCTGTTTATCTTGCAGTACTAGAAAGACACCATAAGTAATTAACATCACTTCAAAATTGTGCTACTTTCCTATGTCTAAATATAGTTGCTGTTATTGTCAACATTGGCTCGTCTGGATAGCTAGCTGCGTTGCTGAGCTATTAGCCTGAGCATGTAGAGGGCATTAGCCATTTATATCTAGCAGCGTTAGCTAGTGTGCTACAGTAGCTAGCTTACCAGTTGGAAGCAACTGAACGAGACATCAGAGGCACGCCACCAAAGATGTCTCGCTGTCCCGTTGCAAACCGACATGATGTCCGTCCGTTGAGAAGTCCTCTCTGAATTATGCGACACAAAACACTCATGACAGGTCGTGATAGATAAATTGATTGATTGACAACATATGTTTCAAATTCGGCAGCAGTATTTTCTAGCTAACCGCTTTCACAGTGACAGTGGAGGAGAGCGAGCTTGTGCGGCTAATGAAACCAGGTTGCCAGGTTTCAGTATTATCCCCCCGTGTATCATAAAAAACGAGTCTGCTTTCAGATTTCCTGGAATTGATCTTCTCAGATACTGTGTAAATTGTCTATTGTAAATTGTTTTATCTATTTGTGTAGTGCAATTTTCTGTTCCATGACAAGATAAACATTAATGTTGTAGAAAGTCTCTCTCTTTCACACACACACATACGTACAAAAACGCATTTAGACTTAAATCGTTATGATGATGATGATGATGATTATTAATGCTTTTAAACGTTTACAACAAGAGCAGGAGAGACAAAAATAAAGAGTTTAAACATGTTTTGTTTATTTGTTATTTGACATATTTCAATACACTTTTGGCAACAGCTTATGTTTAACCCTAACGAACCCTTACATGAATAAATCTCTGAACATTGCCCCCAAAAAAGCAGCAAATTAATCAAATAATATTCCTTATGAAAAGACATGTCATAACTACAAAAACTAAAAAATACTAAGTTGAATGCTGGGAATTGTATCATCTCTGACAAATGTGCAGAATGTACAAAATATATCAACATCACTGGGGGTTCTTTACAACTAGCAGACATCCTACTCTGCGTCATGAACCCATAGTCGTTACTTCCTCCTTGTTCCAATTTAAAAATAGTTTCAAGAGCAGTCTGCTCAAATCACTAGGTGGAGCCAAATACCAAATCCCACATGTTCAACAAAAAGTGGTAGCCTTGCCAGCGATCAAAAAGAAAAGTATTCAAGAAAATAATTTAGACAATCTTCTAACTCTGTTGTGCACTTTGTACAATTCCATTGACTGACCTTAGACTATTGAACAATTTATTTGAAGATCTCTGTATTCTTTTTCAAAGAAAGTTTTATCATAGGACAGAGACACATCATTTGTTTAAACCTGGTTCTAAGTGCCTAGATTCAATACGTGGAGTAGGATCCTAGTAATGAGGATAGGAAAGAGAGAGATTGAGACTGGGAGAGTGTGCGAGAGAGAATTACTGAAAATTGGACTTGTTCACTTTATAAATTATCAAACTTCTCACTTTAGTCAATGAGGCTAGTCAATAGTTTTTCTAACACAAATTGAAGTTTGTGAAAGGTAATTTTAGTTGGTCATTTATTTGGGTTAAACCAAACTAAAACAAGTCCAATGAATGGTTTCGTCTTTCTCAACGGTGCTCATTTATCTCTATTATTATTATCTATTATTATTATTAGGATTCCTCCGTCAGGAGGAAACCTATTGTTATTGTTAGTTTTATTATTATTATTATTCTTGTTCCATGGAAGTCAATGGCAGCCCCTAGAACCCTTCGACAACTTTTTGTGAAATTTGGCACACTCATTAAGGACAGTTGATTCTATACCTACACCAAGTTTCATGTCTCCCATTAGACCACTCCAGCGCCACCAACGGGTCAAAGTTGGACTTGTGTTTACACACACAACTTTTGAACCGTATGACCGATTTTCAAAAATGAGGCACCATTGGATTCCCTGGATCAAGCCGAGTTCAACGCACCCCATGGCGTCAATTTCCGGTTATATAGATTTTCCGCTATTTCCGGTTTTATAAAAAACCTTTGAAAGCCTACTCCTCCTACAATTTTTGTCATATCTTCTTCAAAGTTACCAGAGATGATCTTCAGACCAAGCCTCACAAAAGTTATCGAAAAGAATTTTGATCCTCACAACCGTTTGTCCGGTACAGCCAATCAAATTCATCAGAAAAGCCGCCAAACAGGATGTGAAGTCATGTCTCAGCAAATCTTTGAGATATCAACACGAAACTTGGTATATCGATGGAAGACACTACAACATGTTACCGTGTGCAAAGGCAACTTCATATCTCCAAAAATGATTGATATAAAGCAAATTGAACTTATCGCTAACGCTAAAATAATGCTTTACACATCAGCCAGTCAAAAACTGATACTCTGATTCAATCACAAGTTCATATGAAGACTCTTGAGAATGTTTATAACACAAATCTGTGAAAAAGTTGACTGTAAGATCAAAGGTCGATTTTTGGTGAATATTTGAAACATGCTTGCTTGGCTAATTTCTAGCCAAATTTCCAATGAATGTCTCCCCTCCTCCTGCCCGCGCGTGCTCCACATCCTCACACACTCAGCCTTAACTTACACACGCGCGGGCTTGGCAAGACGCACACGCAACATTTCAGGAGAGTGTGGGCTGACCAAGCCCCCACTCATTCCGTAGTCTCTAGCAAAGGCCTTGTGGATCTTGTAATCTTGGATCTCTTAACAAAAGCTGATCTTTTTGGTATTGCATTTCCAATTTGTATGCAATGGTAAAAAGTTATACAAATCCTGAAACATTGATATATATATATATATATATATATGTGTTTATATATATATAAATCTTTATTTCAGACGCCAAGTTCCACATAAAATAACAGACATAGAGCTATAAAAAAGGGAGTAAAACAAAAACATAAAACATAGATAATACAGTGCATAAAAAGTATGAAGACTTTTGTGCCAATGTAGTCTTAAGTTCCAAGTAATCGATAGCAGCTCTTTAGAGGGTTGACCAGAGCCCCTACTATTCAGTTCTCAGACTTGTCCAGTCGACACATGAAACCATACATCAGTTGTGTCAGGAGTGCCTTACAGGTTGGTACGTGCTTAGACAGAAACAACTGACCAGCACTATGCCACCTAGGCACATTAAGTAGCAATCTAAAAGCATCATTGAAACCATACATCAGTTGTCTCAGGATTGCCTTACAGGTTGGTACGTGCTTAGACACAAACAACTGACTAGCACTATGCCACCTTGGCACATTAAGTAGCAATCTAAAAGCATCATTGTAGGCTACTTTCAGTATCTGTATACTCCTTTTCCTGTACATAGACCACAAATGAGCAGTGTACAATGGTGTTATGTAGGTTCTAAACAGGGAACATTTAACTGAATCTGAGCACATAGAAAACGTCCTTAATAACATACTGGCCTGAGAATATATTTGACAGCGCTGTTGATACATACCGTTGTCATCTGTCCAATCATCAGAAATGACATGGCAGATATTTTATTTCCTCACAAACACCAAGGGGACTGCCAGATAAATAAAAGGTAGGGAAGGTTAATTTCCTGTCCTGATTACTTCTGACTATCATTATGTGGCTTTTCTTTGCATTATATTTTATATCATGATCTAAGCCATACTGAGAGCACACCCATAGCATCTGTTGCAACAGGCTGAGTGGAACCAGATAATCTGCGTACATCAGATGATTGACAATAGATTCACCAACAAGACAGCCTGTATTTGTCTTATTCAGCTGACTTGATAAGTCGTCCATATCCATATTAAACAAAAAGGGAAATCAAATTCCTCCTTGTCGAACTTCGTTACCAACATGGAAAGGAGCTGATACAACATTGTCCCATTTAACATGAAAAGTTTGATTGGCATACGAGAACACCAAAATCCTCACAAGAGGTTTAGGGACACCTCTCGCTATTAGCTTCATAAACGGTTTTCATGACAAATTCGATCGAAAGCTTTGTAAGCATCAATAAAGCATAAAAATACAGATAAATTAAGACTTGTGTACCTGAGACAATCTCCTTCAGAGCATAGATACAGAGATCAGTACCATGTTTTCTTTTAAAACCAAACTGATTTTCTGCAGTCAGAATATACATTTCCAATTTCAATCAAATAATTCTCTCAAACACTTTAGACAAGATACTGGCCAATGCAATGGGTCGATAGTTGTCTATGCTGTTCAGTTTACCAGCCTTATCTTTAACAACAGGCACTAACAGTACTGACATAATAGAGTTCGGTAGAACACCATGAACCATAATTCCAGTGAGACACATGGCTAGAAATGGACTGAGTCTATAACTGGCATTTTTTAGATGCTCTGCAGAAATATAATCCATACCACAAGCTTTGTTGTTGTCTAGCATGTGGATGGCATCATAAATATCTACTGGTCTAACTATCAAGTCTGCAGAGATACCTTTATATTGATTATCAATTCTCACTGTGTTACTTTGAACACAATTATATAGTTTACTGTAGTGCTCATGCCATATATCAGCAATCTTCTCTGGACAACTAACCCCTTTGATAACAGAAGGGAGGGGAGTTCTGTTATTATTTATGATCTTGACCTCCTTCCAGAAGTCAGTAAGATTGTTATTCTGCATCTTTCTGGCCAGCGAGTCTGCTCTCATTGTGTTTTCATTTCTCTAAATGAAACGAGTGCATATTTAAATCTAGCATTTGTGAGGTTTTTGTTATCAAGCAGCACTCCCTGTCTGGGTCTGCCTGCCTCTGACCAGACTCTAAAGGCTTCTCTAGCAGCAGCATGTTGCTCAGACACAAACTCATTCCAGACAGGCCGTGCGTTAGGGACCTTACTCTTGTGATTAATAAAAGGTTCACTGGAAGCATAAAGACATTTGACAATATCATCATACATGGCACAGAGCTTTTCAGCATGATGTTTATCCTTGCAGTTCATATTCGTGCACATTAGGGCATCCCTAGAAAATGCAACATCACTATGTAAGCTGTCAGTTAATAGAGAATATCTGTGCATAACCTCTTTGGTCAATTTTGACCAGTCCAGTTTTCTTGGGGGGCCAGCAACAAGGGTACACTCTCAACATTTAGCAGCATAGCAACTGGTATGTGATCAGTGGTGGCCGGCCCATAACACATCTCTATACTTTCCAGTGAGTCATGAGCATCGGCTGTGGTTACAATATGGTCTAGCCAGGAAGTTGTGTGCCACGTTTCACTTATATAGGTAAAACTTGTATCAGGCAATAACGCTTGATATAATTAATTTAGTTTCATTACAGAACTGCTGCAGATGTTGTGCGAATAAACGCTTATCTGACATGTCAGCATTAAAATCACCCATGACATAGACACAACATGAACTATTGTCCTCTATGAAGGACTGAATAAAAGCTAACCTGTTCTGAAATTCATCCTCATGGTCAGAGGATTCATATGGTGTGTACACATTTACAATAGTCAATTTATTTTCATTGTGATTAAACTCCAACCCAATAGCCCAGTCAACGTTAAGCCACACCACCTTTACCGTTGGGTCATATTTTATGTTCCACAGTATAGCTACACCACCAGCTATCCTCCCACAAACCATTCTCATGCTGAGATCGGTAGTGGACTCTCCAGCACCATGAAAGTTCTTGTGTAGGGAGTTCAATTTGTCCAGATCTTGCTTGGCCATCCAGGTTTCTTGAAGGCAGACAATGTCACTCTCGTCCAGCAATGTGTCCACCACCAAACGTCTTGATCTATCAGCAGCAGTATGTCCTACTCGGAGGCCACGAGCGTTGTAGGATACAATCCGCATTAATGATCTACCACGGACCCATCAGGGCAGCTGGCCGGTGTGTCTGTCTCCCTGGTCTCTACATATAGGCCTACATTCATCCCAGCATCATGACTGAGCTGAAGCTCGGTAACCTGAGAGCGGGGGGTATGCTCTGGTCGAGCTTTTTTGAAAGTATAGACCAAGGGTAATTACCACACCACAACTGTCCCACCATTACCCATAGGTGGCGCTACATTCCACGCCCTAAAGCACAAAGGCTTTCTGGAATGGATAGGCTAACCAAGCCCCCGCCCTTCACTCCTTGGGTTGAAATAAAGGCCCTTGTGGATCTTGATGGTATTATATTTCAGATTTGGTATCCCATTGGTAATTCTGCAGCATAGATTTTTCTATACAGTTCCAATTTGTCAAGAATATACATTTTTCAATGGTTCGCAATGTTTGGAGGAATCCGCCATTACTGCTTGCAGTTATATTTATCTATTATTATTGTGAATGTCTCATTTAGTCATAAAAAAGCTCAAATCTCTTGGGACAACCTGATAAGGAAGTGATTACACGGTGGTGGGATAGGAAGAGGACAGTTCTCATGTCCATGGAAAATCAGTGTGTCAGTGTGAAGCATTAGTATCCAACACTGCAGACTTGCTTTCAATGCCAGTCCTCAGGGCCGGCCTAAGGCATAAGCAAACTAAGCGGCTGCTTAGGGCCCCCGTGGCTACCAAAGGGCCCCCAAGAGCACATTAAATTACAGTTTAATGTAATTATTTTTTGTTTTTTATAAAAAGCGACTCAGAGGGGCTCCCAAATTAATTCTACTTAAGGCCCTATAAAGGCTTGGGCCGGCCCTGCCAGTCCTTCCTTGTTGTGTGCTCTTGAGAGCTGAGAATAACCTGTAAGAGTCCTATCTGGTCTCTTTCTGATGGATCAAAAACTTTTGCAGTAGTATGCAAACAAACACATTAGTTGGTTTGAATAAATCTTCTGTATGGTTTAGTTTAGGGTCAGACAGAATCTCTCTTGAGATTGTTAAATGTTATCTCACAAGTTCAGTCCAGAAGTACATACCACTTTATGGGTGTGTGTTTGTGTACTTATCTGTTTTTGTAAGCTACTACATCCATGTTAGTACAGTAATGTATGACTGCCAGGAGTGTGACTGATTAGACCTCTATCTGAAGATCTTTAGTTGAACAGTGAGGCTTCTCTTCATCACAACCACTATGAGAAGATGTTACCTAAGATAAGCCATCTTGCTTTCATTAATGACAGATTGTGATCTCATATCTGACACGTTTACAGTTGTAAGACACCTGAGGTGTTGGCATCTCACAACCACACAATCGTAGAAGTAAACAATTCTCTGGTGGCCTTAGTTGAATGCGGGTCATTGGATTATTAGACTAGTGTCCATATCAGTGGCTTGTTGGACTTTGCCTACTATTGAGCACCTTCTTATTGTGAAATCCGTCAGGCCAGCCAAAGGGAACTTGTGAGAAAATGTATTTTTCTTTCAATTATATATTTGTTTAACTAATGGCAAAGATAATGTGTCCAATCACTTTCCAATTCAGTTTTTCTGAGTATAATGCTGTGGTGATTAATAAGTATACAGAAAACAGTGAAAAACACATCAAGTGGGATGTGTCACAGTTTCCGTTTCTCATCCCTTTCTCCCGTAGAGGGAGGAGAGCCTCTATGACCCCCTCAGGTTTACTGTAAGATAAAGGTGTGGCAGTCCCTGTAACAGGGCTCCCATGGTGACCGTGTGTGTTCCATTGCAACCCATGGCGACTGACATTCATGAACACAGGAAAGGAATATATTAAGAACAAGCTTGAGGCCAGTGTGTGTGTGTGTAGAATTAAAGTGAAGGAGTGTAATTGGAAGATAAGGTTCCTCTCTGAGGTATTTCCCGATGAATATGAGGCAGTAGAACATGTTCCCTGGAGCTATCTCTACCAATATTGAATTTACATGGACATGGCTTTCTGGTAATGCCAGTTTCGGAAACAACCCCTACCTGAACTCATGTGGTTAAGTAAGTCAATGAAGCCACAGCCATTACCCCAGAGAAACCTGTGAGGGACAAAACATCTTGTACACCGTACACCATTATTTGACTTCATCTGTGTAGTAATTCGGGGTCAGATGGCTGAGCGGTTAGGGAATCGGGCTATTAATCAGAAGGTTGCCGGTCCGATTCCTGGCCTTGTGTAATGACGTTGTATCCTTGGGCAAGGCATTTCACCCTACTTGCCTCGGGGAGAATGTCCCTGTACTTACTGTATGTCGCTCAGGATAAGAGTGTCTGCTAAATTACTAAATGTAATGTAAATGTACTTTCTATGTACAGTAAATGTTATTTCCTCACGCTCTGCTTTACATAGGGAAGTTTAAACGAAATGACTCATCAGAACACAAAGGAGATACTCTGAAGCGGTATCACTTCTACAAAATATTTCTGAGGAAATGTGTGCATGACGTGCATGTGTGTACATATTCTTTTACATCCTGTTATCAGATTATTCAGTCATTCATGTGCATTCTTGTATTCCTTCCAAACCAAGCTTCTATGCTGTAGTGTTTGTATGTAACTCCTCCATATTTACTGTCATGTAGACGTTGAACTGCCAATACTGTACTTTGTTTTGAATGTTACTGGTTTTTGTTGTCTTGACTGAAAATCCAAGCCAGATCTAAATATGGATGCTTTCTCAGAACAACCCACATCCCATCCAAACACTCCACATAATCAGAAAACACTTCACACTAACAAAAGCATTGACCTTTAAATCTTTATTGTGATCTGGCTTGAAATAAAGACAACTGAATTGTGAACTATTGAATACCAAACCATAACAAAAGTATTGAAAAGGAGAGGAATTGAAATGGTAGTAATCCAATAAATAGTCAAGTGTTCATTTTGCTTTTGTACATTAAAAGTGTGAATGTGTAACATAAAATGCAATGACACACACATGCCCACATACACATACCATAGAAATACACCACACACACGCACACACACACACACACAAACAAACCCACACACAGATACACACATCCTACAAAGACACGCACGTCATACAAAGACAACCATACATAATCAAATGCACCTGTGAGGTACTATTGTAACTACCACTCCTCATTACCAAACAACTCCTTTGGTTCCATTGTTTGTGAGAGGTCTGGACTACCCCCTAAATTTCTCAAATTACTGTAGCAACACATTACTACACAATTGCAGTAGTCATCTATTCACAACTTATGGTGCACAAAAGCCCAACACAATTTACAGGAAAATGTATCACAAAAAAAACAGGAAAATGTGCTTCACAGACAGTAAACCACAATTGCATTTAAAAGTAAAAACAACAGAAAGTAAAACAATACCATCACCATAACAACACATTCAGTGCTTCACACAGCACATACTGCAGCCAGGTCCTAAGTAGAACAGTGAAACTGCAAAGAGGAAGAGGCATCTACAATGTCACGACCTGAGGCTTATCATCTTCAGTTTCTGTCCCTGCAAAATATATCCTAACCAAATACATACAACCAAATACATGCAAAGTACACAAACGGGTGCAGGTACACACACACACATACACACACATGTATACGCACACAATCACATAACCAAATCCATGTAAAAAAAATAAAAAGTGGTGCTTCCTTGCCATTATCAGCAAGACAGCAGAGTTTTAACTGAAAACATGTGTGAAACATCATACCATCCCGCCAAAAGCTACTAACGGCACAAAAGAAGCTCAAACATATGTCATGACTTAATACAACTTTAGGGTAGCAATAGTTTCTTCTCATATGTACATAAAACTAAAGGTTGAAGGCTTAACTAAAGCAACAAAAGCTTTTTTCTTTTTTCTTCTCTGTGTTTCACAATAGAGTTGAATTACAGTACAATCCTTATGATTATACATTTACATTTAGTCATTTAGCAGACGCTCTTATCCAGAGCCTTACAAGAAGCCTTTGCATTAACAGCTTCTACTAAAACAAATGTATAGCATTTGACACTACAACATTGACAATGAACATGCATGCACTCCCAAGGAAAAGCCAAGCAATTAACACAATACTCATCCCTTCATATCGGAGTCTAGTCAGGACCTTTCAGCCCTGTACGTCTTCTCAGACAGCAAATGCATGTGCAGTACAGAAATGCCTTTGTTTCCATCTTCTCCGCATCTTCTCTCCATCCCAACATCACGCTGGTGGGGGTGAAGCTGCCTTTCCTTCAGACGTAGTCCTTTCTGTCGTATCCCACCGCTCCCCCGCTCACGGTGCGGGGGGCAGAGTAGCCCATCCGAGGGGGTTTGTACCTCTTCTCACTGGGAGGGCAGGACGTGCACAGCAGGGCCCCCCCAATCAGGAGCAGGGCGGCGGACCCCCAGCCGATGTAGAGAGACGCCCCCAGCTCCCTTCTCTGGCCGTCGATCAGGAGGGGGTTGTAGAAGTCACGGATGACAGAGCTGGCTGACCAGGAAACAGGAATGAGGATCAGGATCCCGGCCAGGATGAAGAAAATCCCAGAGATGATCATCACTTTAGCTTTGGAGGCCTCGTCTTCGATGCAGTTGGTACACTTGGCCCCGACTATGGAGATGAGGACCCCAAGAACCCCGAGGATGATGGAGACGACGGTCATGGCTCTGGCTGCCTGCAGGTCCTGGGGCAAGGCCAGCATGGAGTCATAGATCTTACACTGCATCTGGCCTGTACTCTGGGTCACACAGTTCATCCACAGGCCTTCCCAGATCACTTGGGCGGTGATGATGTTGGATCCAATGAAGGCTGTGACCCTCCACATAGGCAGGGCACAGACTACGATGGCAATGATGAATCCTATGACTCCCAGGGCGATGCCCACAATCTCCAAGCCCATCGACATCCTGTGTGGATGGTTGTGTTTCCTTCACCAGCTTTTAATAAACTGAAATGTGAATTTAGATTGGATTTTGTACCAGCTTTTTTCACCCTGAGGTCTAGTATTGTTTCCTTCTTCCCGATGTCTAAGTAGGGAGTGGTGTTGCTCGGTGATGCTGCCACAGAAACAAAGATCCTTTATTGCCATGGGAGGCGAGGGAGGAGTTCCCCGATGATGATGTCAGAACAGGTATCTTGTGGATCTTCACAAAACAACACCTGCCCACGATGGCTTACAGGGTTAAGGGAAGTAGGGGGATGGGGTGAAAGGGGAGGAGAGGAGGAGGGAGGTTGAGTTTCACTGATGACATGACGCTATGATGATTTCAACCAGGAACAGAGGGAGACTGAGCTTAGCAGGTAAGGGTCTACAACTGGACACTGATATGTTTAGTATAGGAACTGCAGCCTTCACGTAACCTGATGTACAGCAGTTCCCTTACTATACATACACACCTGTGTTCAGTTTCTGACACCACCTGCTAAGTTCAGGGTTGCACCTTAGCACACTCCCACCCCCCGGCAAACAATGATGGGGATGGAGAGGCTTTGTTCACTCCCAGAGGCTGTAAACCAGAGAGCCCCCATGCCCCCTCCTTCTTGCATGCCCCTAGCAAGAAACAAGAGACAAACAGAAGCTTTAAGAGCAGGCCACTGTGATATGGTCAACAGTTTGTAGCCCTTTCTACATAGTTGGGTCGTTGACTACCTGTCACACACACACACAAACTGTTATAAGTTTCATGGACACATCCATGAACCTTAGACCGAGACCCATTTTCTTGTGGTCGTAAGGAAGTTTGTTTGGACCTATGCTTCCTGGTAATCAGGATCTTTAATAAGGGATTGGTGAAGGAAAACCTGAATAACTGCTCCCAGTGCAAATATGACCAGAGCTCACATGTCGCTCTGACTCCTTCAGCACACAGACTATTCAATCAGCTCAGTTTCGGTCGCATCCTACCTGTTAAAATGTGCACATACACAAGCCCCTTAGGTTATGAATATCCATAATAACTGTGAGATGGCCCTTAAAACTGTAACTTAGTAAACTAATTAAGTAAGTGCGGTTCAGATCCACACTTCAGGGTACTGCTTTATCAGTAATGGTACTAATACAATTGGGGGTTTTCAGAGAGATTCCTAACAGGGACAAATTAATGACGTCTTTGAAACCCTTTCCTCCTGAGATGAAGACCATACAGAGACCGTGCACCTGCCCAACCACAGAGGAGCTGCTTGACATTTCAAATGAGGAAGATGCTATCAGCATCCATACCAGCCAATCTGTCATCGGACAGATTGAGCTGTGACCAGCAGGCCCTAATCTCAAATGACCCCAGAACTTTCTACTCAATACGAATAACAACTTTTCCTGTCTTTATTTTGTTCACAGAAATAATCCTCTGACGTAATACCAACTGGAAATCTACCCACCACCGAAACGGTGCAGCTCTGTATGCAAATGTGTAGAATTGATGGATCAAAATCTTTGTTTTCCTTCCATTCTGTTCAGCTGTTCTGCTTTACTTTTTTTTACTTCAGCTGTTTGAGTTCCTCAGGAACCCTAACCCTATGTATGTCATGAAAATAGGAGAAAACAATTCCACTAATTAACTACAACAGTATTCAATGGGCAAACCATTTTTCATAATTATGCTGTAATTCTGCAGATTTTTCCAGCCTCTGATGTTGATAGCTTCTGTGTGCTAAACCAGGTTTCCTAAATGTGTTTTATTTCCAAGCCCTTGTCTGTCAGTGTCAATTTGAAGGGTATTTTTGTGTCATGTTATGTCATCTAGAAAGTAAAATGTCATAAGATAGTATTTTTCAATACACTGTATATATACTATATATACAGTTATACAGTGTATATACTGTAAACAAGCTAGTGTAAGCAGAATGGACTTTTTGGGGGAAAACAACATTAATTAATTACATGACAATTACACGTGTATTTTAAATGTTTATTATAAACACTGATCAGACACTATTTTAATCCATCAATGGTACATTTTTTTTAAGTTGCATACATCATCTAAAACTCTGGAAATCAGGTATATGCAGTATTATACAATGACAATATAGTGAAAAGCAAACGTCATCAAAGCAATGTTAATACAGTTCAAACTTTGAAATAAAACGTTACACCTGGTAGTAAAACTGATTTGTTATCTACAACAAACTGATACTCCCAAACCAAACAGTTCTGGTCAGATGCACTTTGCCCCTCATATTATTGGTATGCTTCACCTACAGTCTGACCTTACAAGGATGCACCAAAATACATCAAAGCAATTAGTGTTGTCCATTGTAAAAAAAAAAAGAAAAAAGAAGCAGACTTTGAAAACTGTTTAGACACAATAATACGCTGTCTTTTTTTACAAAGTGAATTGTGTCGGAGTGCGTCAAGTAGCTGCATAAGAATGATGCACAAAATAAACTAAATGATACACCATATATACAGCACCATAAAAGGCCTCAGTTTTAAGATACATTCAATTGATCAACTACATTTCAATTAAAAGTATTGCATATGTGTCACACAGGGCTGCTCATATATTCATGTATATGGCACAAAAAAATATTATATTTCACAAAGCATGAAATAAAACATGTTTCTCATTTAAAAGGGCAGTTAAACAGACTGTGAATGAGAGTAAACCTGATTCAGAGTTTTTGGTTAGTATCCTGTCCTATTCCTCTGGTCATTGGAGGTAGAAACCTGCCTTTTTCTATTCTTAGTTCAGCCCAAATGCGTACTGTGATCTCTGCTTGGCCCTTCTGCTTATCCCCATCCTGTCCAATGGGAGACCTTCTCACACATAGTCTCTCCTGTTGTATGAGCTGGGGGCCACTGACCTGGCAACTCCGGAATATGCCATTTGACTCTGGGGGGGTTTGGTGTATCTGGTGGGTTTATCCTCCTGGGGAGGACAACTGCAACAGAGGATGGACCCCCCGACCAGTAGCAATGCGGCTGCTGCCCACCCCAAATACAATGCGGCGCCGATCTCCATTTTCTGCGACGAGTGAATGATGGGGCTGTAGAACTCGCTGATGATGGTGTGGGCAGACCAGGACACAGGGACCAGTTGAGACAGAGCGGCCAGAATGAAGGCAACGCCGGAGGCCAACATCACCCTGGCTTTCATACCTTCCTCCTCAATACAGTTGGTGCACTTGGCCGCCACCATGGCAACCAAGAGAGCCAACACCCCCACAATGATGGAGACCACCGAGAGAGCTCTGGCTGCCTGCAGGTCCTGGGGCAAGGCCAACATGGAGTCGTAGATCTTACACTGCATCTGGCCCGTACTCTGGACCACGCAACTCATCCACAGACCCTCCCAGTAGACCTGAGCGGTGACAATGTTGGCCCCTATGAAAGCGGAAACCCGCCACATTGGCAGAGCGCAGCTGACCACGCTCAGCACCCAGCCCAGCACCGACAGGAGGACACCGACCAGCTCCAGAGCGAACGACGCCATGGCACACTCTCACGCACGGCTCTCAGGATGGCCTGCTACTTCTCTTCTCTCGGCCTCTGGGTCAGCAGCACCTCTTCCTTGTTGTTCTCTGGTCTCCTCGATGATCCTTTCCTGTCCTTTTTCGGCTTCCCACTCCGGATAAGCGTCCTTCCTTCTCTCACTCGAACCTGTTCTCTGTCAGTTTCTTGTCCGCACGCCCCTCCTCACATCTATCTCTTTCCCTTCTCTTCTTGTACAGTGTAGCACTTCGCTTGACAGTGTTGTCGGACTCCCTGTGTGTTCGTGCTCACTTGTAGATTTTCCTTTTCACTCTTATCTTTATGCTTTCTATTGCTAAGTCGTCATGCCCACCTACAAGGGATGACATCAGACGCTGCAGTAGGCCAATCAGGTGTGTCCTGGGCATCGTCCTCATTTGTTGCCAGCGTGTGTTTAAGTGTTTAAGTGTGTGTGTGTTTAAGAGAGCGATAGCGAGACAGAGAAATGGGTGTGAATCTCTCATATGAAAAAGGTTTTATGGTTTACTGTTAGGTTCATAGTAGCACAGTCAGGCTCCCTCCTTTATATTGGTGTTGCAGGGTAATGAATGGCTAAGGCAGAGCTTGTTGTGTGGTTGATTGGTAACCATGTGAGGAGCAGAGGTGGGGGGGTGGTGCTCACAGATAGAATGAGTTAATGTGTACATGGGTGTTTGTGTATAAAAGTAGGTAACTGACTTTTTAAGGGAAACTGTAGTTTGCAGAGATGAAATGTTCAGTTCAAGGTTAGTTTCACATGCATTCTGAGGAGATACAAATGGTCTCCGGTGGAGGCCGGTCACGTTCTGTGTGCTGGGGCCTGTGGTAACACATGGACTGGTTGAAATCAAACCAATACACATCCTCACCTTAATCAGTTTCTACTGTATTTTGTACATAACCTATTTAAACATAAGTGGAATCTCTCTTCTCAAAAATATGTACTTTGTTCAGATCTCATGTATCTAATTCAAGGGTGACTTTGTGTAGTTGTTTCTATCAAGGTCGAGATTAGTGTTTGAAGAAGTGAAGGGTGGAGCGGAAAGGGGTGAAGAGGCGGAGGGGTGGGTGTTGAGAAATGGACGGGTGGGGTGTGGAGGAGGGGTGAGGGCTGGTGGGAGGAGTGACTGAGTGTTACATTTATACCGATGTTTAGGCAGGTCAAAATTGGAACAGCTAACTATCCAATGAGTTATGACTGTTGGCATAATTATTATTATGGCAACTCTGTTGGCCTAATACCTAGAGCAGAGAGAACATAAAGTTTTTGTCTGGAGGCCCTAAGCACTGCTTGTCCAGAGACAAGCACAAATTGTACAGTAAATACCTACCCAAATACAAAGAAATTTGATTTATGACGACCCAAAATGCTGACCAACTGGCTATCAAAATAGTTGTTTTGGTCTTCCATGTCCAGTGAAGCAAAAAAAAACCTGCGCTATCATACTTCAAATCCAATGCACTTCTTATCTTATTTGCACATGCACGTTATCACATTTTGACACAGCAATGGACAAGCAAACAAACTATTTAATAATGTAAACATAACATGTTATTAATAATTGATCATCTCAGATACTGAATGTGGTTTGGATAGGTTTCAATCAGTTAAGCCTAATAGAATATGATCAATTCCCCTAATTGTTTGCCCAATAAAATAAGATGTGGGTTTTTAACCCTCTTCAAAATAAAATATACATTATATTTATATATTTCACATCTGAAAATAAGACGAAAGTTGTTATTTTACTGTTTAACTCAGAAATAAAGATAGCCGCAGGAAAAGTGCTGCACCTTCTCATTATCAATGTTGTATCCATTTATTGATCGACCAGGACAATTTCAACGTGTTTGCAAAGTCCTTTATGAGGTTTCAGGAGACAGACTGAACTGGTACACACAGGCGGTTGATTAACAAGTTTCAGTTGAGTTAGCAGATAGATTATCGGCATTCTTTCACATTACATCTGTTTGCACGTATACTTCCCTGTGAGTTCAGAGTGCAGCCAATGTCCTTTTAAAGAAGAGCACACATAAAAGGTATGGCATCATAAACCTAAATTTAGAGAGACCAGATGAACTTTACAAGAGAGTAAAAATAAATTGGGTTCAAGGGAATTATTTTCCTTCATGAATTTTGGATTTTCAAACTTGGCTTGCCAACAAACTATGCATGCTTACTATATATTTGCATTAAACTTTGTTATTTCATACAAGTTATCTTTGAGCAGCTAGCATGTTCCTGTAGCTATCTTTAGTAGGTCAGACCACTGGTTGGCAGATCCATTCTAGGTGCCCCACGAACTATGAGATATCCGTTGAAATGGAGGACTTGTATTTTATGTTCCCATAAGATTTATGGACACATAAAAGTGCCTCAAAGTCTCACCCACTGACTGGACTTGGCAAAGCCTTGAAAACCCCCCCATCCCTCATGTGGACCTAGCCTTGGGGCCTCTACAAATGCTGCCTTTGTGCAAGCTGTGTAACTTTTTTGTTGCCATGGCTAACTGGATGTGACGTGCACGTTTCTCCAGCAGTTTGCACATTTGTGCTAAGGCTTTATTAAGAAGAGTTTTTGATAACTGATAAAACTCAAACATCCTTTGCTTCCTTTGGTTCTTGAAGCCATATGCTCAAACCATTCATAGTTATGAGCAGTCAAGCAAGATTACTTGACTGGGGTTCATTTCAGAACATATATTCACATTTCCTTCTTTGAGCATAGTCTGAAACCAACAGATGTCAATGCCTGAGTATTACAAACACACATACAAACAGCTGCACTTACATACACACACACACCATACATCTAAGAGACTGAGAGAAACAGAGCACTCACAATATAATGTTCTCATGTTGGCCAACTCAAACATTTTAAAACAAATTGACAAATCAGTAAGATGCTGCCTCCCTTTGGATACATGAGAGAACTGCAGATACTTCAAAGTCTTCCTGTTTTGTCAGATTTAGACTTGAAAGGTTAACTTTAGAAGTGAGTAGACTGTCCGAGGGACCAGACCTCCCACTATCTGACCCAGCAAGGGGTCGTTGCCTGTTTACCTCTCTGGTCAACAAACCCTGTCTGTTCTGTTCTGTTCTCACAATCTGACTACAACTGTCCTTCAGAACACACACAAAGGATGCATTCACTCTCAAGCTAACCTGTATTTCTCTCTCTCTCTTCTCCTTAAAGTGAACAAATTGTATTTGTACTCTGTGAGTCTTTTGTGGCTGTCAGTGGGCCAATAGTTGGATAGAACTATGAATAGAAGTATTCAAAAGCCCATTTCCTCCTCTTTGACTCGTCAGACTACCACAGATCTCGTTGGGATGGGTTGTTTAAATTATGATAATAAAATAACGGCTAAATTCAAAAATCCCACATAGTACCTGTCTTCTCAGGTTCTGTAGTGAGGTGTGACTACTGCTTCAATAGTGTGGAGACACCCACTGAGGAACAGGTTTGACTGGTTTAGTCAGGTGCATGTGTCTAACCTACAACCAAAGTAGGAACCAAGTCTCTGTGGGAACAGTCCTCTCCGATTAGATCTTTGTTACAATGATTTAGAGCGTCCTTGGAACAGAGGTTCCATTGAATAATGTGAGAAAAGTAATTGTCAAATTGTCAAGTAATTGTTGAAATCTAGTACTCTCTCTAATAATCGTATTTAACGTTCCGATGAAATATGTTATACTTTGCTCTCAGCTTGTTTAGAGCCAATATTGTTTAAACCATAGATAGAAAGGTTTCAGTCCTCTGTAACAACTCAGATTTGCCAATCTGAATTTTTACCAGCAGTGAGCTCAGAATGTCCAGTGAATGTGGGCGTTTCTGGAACAACCGTTACTATGTTTCACTGCTTCAAGTGGATACGGTTCATGGGGAGGATAATTTCTGGGATGTTCTTTTGACAGGGTAGTGCCCTTTACCTCATCCATATCTTGTTGATTGCCTCTACTACTTGGCCCATCTCAGCTACCAGCTGGATGAAGATATTGTGAGTCAGCCACCTCACCACTGGCCACAGAAACTACAGGAGTACAGCTGCTTTGTTTAGAGAATATGACACATCCTATAACACCTGTCACAAAGCTAAGGCCTCAGTTTACTTTGTGCTTATGAAAAAACGTTATTATGACTTTCATACAGAAAGCAGTTGGTGTACTCTACAATGGGCCAAAAAGGCAAAACAATTACATAACAGTTGTCAGATCAAAGCAGAAGAAACTGAGATGTGTTTTGCAGCTAACATAACAAAAGTTTCCATGACAAATATATTTGTTTTTACTTTCACTAAGTATACCTGGGTATAACATAATCTTCTCTCTGAAGATAGATGCTAATGACCAAAGAACAAACTAACAATGGTCATTGTTCTTTTAAAAGACCAGATAAGGTTCAATAATATAGATACTTCCTCTCTTTCATCAGCTCCATTTTGAAGGTGGCCATGATCGCTCTCAACATGGACCTTTAGTTAAACATTGGCTAAAATATTTTGTTATCCAGTCTCTTTGCATAAAACTGTGGATAACATACTACATTGTATCTGTCCTGTCACAAAAAATCTAGGTTTTCAACTTTTATTTTGCTGGGTTTTGATTGATAATATTCCACAAGCATGTGTAACCATTATTCTAATACAGTCCCTAATGAGCATAGGGAAATTGTGCATCACTGTGACAAAAGTGCGACACATGACATCACAAAGGAAGTGACCATATTTGGCATGATATGGTAGTCGTCTGAGTCACTGGAATTTGGAAGACAGTTTCTGCTAGTCTAACCCCCAACCCTCCAACCCCCTCCCCCCAACTGGGACAAACCAGATGGGGGAGGGGCAGGGAGAGGTAGATTAAAGAGGAGAGTAACGTTACCTTTATAAATTACATTATGAAAAAACATTGTTTATCTGAAAGGAGAACGTACTCATTCGATGTGTTACAAAAGCTAAAAAGTACGTGAAAATGCCTTGTCCTGTTCATGAATAATATGACTGAGGGTGACAGGTGGGGGAGGGTGAGCGAGAAGGAGGCAGAGGCAGAGGCAGGGAGGGGTGATACTTGACTAGCAGGTTGGTGATGGTGAGGTGTTTTTCCTCAAAGTCCCTCCCCTTATCAGAAGAGGCCATAAGTACCTGCTCTATTAGTCCTCCCCCATTTGTAGACAGACAAGAGAAGCAAGCACATCCACAAAAGTACAAAGTTTCTGCTCAGAGTGTGGGAGACAAAGAACTGCCAGGCCTACGTCACAAGAGAGAAAGAGAGAGAAGATAAAGGACACAGACCGACTGGACTTGATTTGAACTAAAACAAAGAAACAACAACTAATCTAAGATGGTGTCCGCTGGGATGCAGATGCTGGGTACAGCCCTGGGGCTCATAGGCTGGATTGGAGCCATAGTAGTGTGCGCCATGCCCATGTGGCGAGTCTCAGCCTTCATCGGCAGCAACATTGTCACCTCGCAGACCATCTGGGAAGGTATCTGGATGAACTGTGTGGTGCAGAGCACAGGCCAGATGCAGTGCAAAATCTACGACTCCATGCTGGCCCTCAGCTCTGACCTCCAGGCGGCGAGAGCCCTGACCATCCTCTCCATCGTGGTGGGCATCATGGGCATCCTGCTGTCCGTGGCCGGAGGGAAGTGCACCAACTGCGTTGAGGACGAGGCGTCCAAGGCTAAAGTGGGCGTGGCCTCCGGGGTGACGTTCATTGTGGCCGGGGTGCTCTGTCTGATCCCCGTCTGCTGGACAGCCAACACCGTCATCCAGGACTTCTACAACCCGCTCCTGGTCAGCTCCCAGAAGAGAGAGCTCGGGGCCGCGCTCTACATTGGGTGGGGGGCCGCCGCGCTCATGCTCATCGGAGGGGGCCTGCTGTGCTGCAACTGCCCTCCCAAAGAGGATAAGTCCTACAACGCCAGATATAAGGCGGCTCCCAGGGCAGGACCCAGGTCTGAGAGCTCAGCACCTGCATCTGGAAAGGACTATGTGTGAACGGATCAAGACTACTGAGGTCTGTCTTTGTGTACAGCTGAGATCAGGCAGAACTGTGTATTGAGGCCGTCAAACCCAACACTGCTTGATAGGGGGATGTGTTTTTTAGAGGAGCTTTGCAATGAAAAACTCTGAGTTTGTGGGTTGAGTTAAAGTTACAGAAGCCACGCCTGAAAAAAAAGAACCGAATGTTTTGTCTTCAGTTATGTACTGGTATATTATTATATTTGACATTTTGTATGGTGTGTATGTAAATACATGTTTCTGTGTTTTGTACTTTTCACTGTTTATCCTAAATGTGTAATCTTACCTTATGAGGACTGTTTTCTTTTTACAACACACAACTATTAATTAATAAATACTTTTTATTTTTATATGTGGATGCGTTTGTGATTCCATTTGAAAATGTTTATGAATATCAATTCTTTGAGATTGTTTAGTAAGAGAATCGAATCCCCAACTGTATCAACATGACCAGATACTGTCGTGTAATAGGATTTTATAAGAAACCAAGGCCCTGTTTGCCATAAGTGCATGAGAACTTGAGAGGGATCAATTTTCTTTTCTTCCAGATCAGGTCTAGGTGTGGCAGTGCACTGGAGCAACGGCTCGTTTCTTGGCTTCAAACCGGTTTGGGTACAAAACGATGACCAATAGAGGTGTTTTGAATTGCACCATATTGCATACTGGAGACAGCATATAGTTGCTGTTATGTAGAATGTAAATGCAGTAAATTAGACATTTGTTTATGGTTGGTTTGAAATGTTGTACACACCTTTCATTTGGCTGTGGCAGATACTATATGTGTTCACACAGTGTGAACAAAAAATATTCAACAAAACATTGCAAAAGACGCAAACTAAATAAATTAAAACAAAGTTACTGACCCGTACAGATGTCCATTGTTAAGAAGCCTTATGTCGGTTGGACAATCGGGATGTGTGGGATTCACCGTCATGTAGATGACGATTTATAGGCCACTTATACAGAACATGAACTGGCCCGAAGTATACTAGTGAAATCAACACTACTGAAATTACGCTCAGTGTCAACTGTCAATCTCAACCGTTTATTTAAACAACTATAAAAGGATTGGAATGAGCAACCATGCAAGAATGCAACTAATTAAGGTTTACTGTGTCTGTTCCTTTTCTTTTCACTGTGGGGAACTTGTTATTTGTCTCAAAACAGGTAGGGTGTAGGCCTACTAAGACTAAAATCCACAACAACACAAATTCTCTGACATTCACTGATTCACTTGGCCCCGGGGGGGTGTTTCCATTATTTGAACTGAACAGGTAGGAGCAAAAGCAGGCCTGCCCCTGAACACGTGCACACGTTAAGGTGCTCAAATGAGGTTAGCTCCTTAGTTGTCGTATTTTGCCCCCTGCAGCACAAAAATGGTACAGCTGACGCTTCTAACTATTAACCTCCGTTTGTGCTAACATAGAGTTCCATAGGCTAATGAGATGTATGTTTTTGATGCCTTTTAAGCAGCATTGTATGTGTTTGTGTTCTGTTTTTGCACTTGTGCTGTGTGTGCGGGTGTTTCTAATAGACCCTGAGCAGAACCCTAAGTCAGAGAACAATGTTGATATTCTCTCAGTTTATGCCACAGCGAACAATAACCCGAGAGAGAAAAAAAGGCATATTCAATGTCCAGTGGCGGTTCTAGACACATTTTACTGCGGGGGCCAAGGGGGGGGGGGGGGGGGGGGGGGGGGGGGGGGGGGGGGGGGGGGGGGGGGCAGTGTTTATTCAGAGGGGCACATAAAAAAACGGAAACAAATGATATTTAAACATTAAATACAAAATTTAGCTTTACATTAAAATCATATCATCGGTTCTGGCTCTCACTCTTCCAGCTCCTCAGCTCTCTCAATACCTTGATATGTTTCTCTCACTTTTTTATTTACTGGGGCAAAAAGGGCTGCAATGTCCCTTCCTCCTTTAAAAACCCTGTAAGACCCGATTTACAATTTCAACATCACCTTTAGCTCTCCAAAAAAAACATTTGCATATAATATTTTTTTTGAACAACCACATTTACATAACCAATGGGTCCTATTGTCTTGCATTGCAATGCTATTGGATACATTTGGTCTTAAAAAAAAAATAAAAAATATTAAAGAGCTAAAGGTGACATTGTAATTTTACAACAAGGGGTCTTACAGGGTTAATTAATGATGACACCTAGAAAGAAAAAAAATGTGTAAAAAAAAAAAGGGGGTCAGCTCAGGGGGGCCACAGGGGGGCCCAGGGAAATGTTTATAGGGGCACTGGCCCCTGTAGGCCCCCATGTAGAACCGCCCCTGCCAATATCAGCTTTCCCCTCTTTGTTTAGGAGTACAGAAACCCCACCCTCAAAAGTCTGCAGCTCTATAACAAGATATCTCAGCCACAAACCCTCAGGATCCCAACCCAGGAGGAATAACCTCTATCAGTCCAGTCTGACGGAAAAGGAACAAACGCCAGCCTCCATCTGTTGTCTGTGTGAGAGACTGAGAAAACTTCAGAAGTTGTCTTGACTGAAGTCTACTCGGTCCACAAACACGATTGTTCATAATTGTCTGTGAGGTGGAGAAACGAGCAGGTGCCCTAAACAATTTACTCGTCTCTGAGCAGCAACAGCAAGGATCAGCATGGCATCCCAGGGCCTTCAGATCATGGGTGTCCTTCTAGCCTTGGTCGGCTGGCTGGGCACCATCATCACCTGCGCCATGCCAATGTGGAGAGTCACTGCCTTCGTAGGAGCCAACATAGTCACCGCCCAGGTGATCTGGGAAGGTCTGTGGATGAACTGTGTGGTCCAGAGCACAGGCCAGATGCAGTGTAAGATATACGACTCCATGTTGGCCCTGCCTCAGGACCTTCAGGCAGCCAGAGCCATGGTTATCATCTCAGTGATGGTTGGAGTGTTTGGAGTCTTGATGGCTATCGCCGGAGGGAAGTGCACCAATTGTATAGAGGACGAGAGCACCAAAGCCAAAGCCTGTATTGTCTCCGGGGTCATCTTCATCATCGGTGCTTTCCTCATCATCATCCCCGTGTCATGGTCTGCCCACGCGGTCATTCGAGACTTCTACAACCCTTTGTTGATAGAGGCTCAGAGGAGAGAGCTGGGCGCAGCGCTCTATATAGGGTGGGGGTCCGCAGAACTCCTGCTGCTGGGAGGGGGGCTGCTATGCCAGACCTGCCCCCCCAAGGAAAACCAAACATACGGAGGAACCAAATTTGCCCCGGTTAGAGCAGCCTCCTTTCCCATGAACTATGTTTGAGTGAGTCTATATGGATTACAGATCCTGGCATGTTCAATGTAATCTGTGGAGAGGTACATGTACTAACTGCACTGCTCATAAAGTTCTTCTCAAAGTGCACAACAGTATTTGATGTGCCACTCATTGATTAATAGTGGGGGATGTTGTAGATTTGCAGTTAATGATTTGACTGTTCCAACTGTTCCAACCCATGAAATGCATTGTTTGACAAATAGGATGTGACTTATGAAATATACCAACTAACCCAAATATATGCTCTTAAATAATCACACTTTCGATTAAAACAATTAGGGTTTTCTCAAATTTACTGTGAAAAATAATCATGATAGGCCTAACTAAATCGTGTGAATGAATCCTTTTCATGTTCCTGGTATACTGAAGATATTTGCCAATACATGTATTTTCTGCACGAATCTGCTGTTTGATTGGAATGTCAATAAATAATGGTGAACACGTCTAGGCTTTTGCTATTGTAGATGTTTTATTCTGCAAACTATTTGGGCTGAAGTTGTGTTTCTGTTATTCAGTTGAAAAAAGAAAGTTGCTCTTCTTCAGAAGAAGTTTTCTTAACCGTTGGGCTCTTGACTCAGTTAAGCCAAGTGACCAAACTATAATTTCAAGTCTCTGCCTTGAATAAAACAGATGTCACATTCTGAGACAACACAGTCCGTCGCATGGAAACATGTTGCCGAGAAATGCATTTAGTCTCCACAGTGCGCATCTGTTATGCAAATATGATATTTGCGGTCGGTCAGGTAACTTGCTTGCCATCACAACCTTTGTTGTCACCAAACATGTTCGTGCTTGCCTTAATGTGCTTACCATATAAAATGTTATGTGGCTTACTCATGTTTTTGAGATTGACAACTCTGTCCATACGGTATTTTCACTGTATAAGGAACACATAGAAAACGATGTTCTTATAAAAGGCTGATCATAGGCTTTATTTAGTATAAAAATAAACGATGGTTAACACAAGCGCCTAAGTGTTTAAGTTGTCTGAAGTGCTACTGTTGCCCAAAACTAAGATTCCAGAGAAAAGAAAAACAGAACTAGCTCAGTTTTTTTCAGAAAATGTTACGGCTAGTGAAAAAAAACATTTCGCATAACATTCACATGGGATGCAAAACATTTAAAACATGATTTATCAATTCGTAAAAAATTAAGACAAAGAGAAAATCACACAAATTCTTTCCCTGACGCAGTGGACTTCGGTGCAGTGTACTTTGCTCCATAACGGTCCCCCTTCGATGGGCATTGACAGCACAGAAGCGCGCCTCCGATAAGCAGCATTGCGGATGCACCCCATCCTATATACAGGGACGCACCGAGCTCTCTCCTTTGCACGTCTGGGATCATGGGGTTGTAGAAGTCCTTTATGATAGCATTGGCAGGCAGGCACACCGTGACTAGGCACAATGACCCACTCACGATGAAGAAAACACCCGCGGAGATAACGACCCGGGCCTTGGCGACTTGATCCCCAATGCAGGTGGTGCATTTACCCCCGACAACCGACAGTAGCACGCCGAACAGAGAGACCAGAATAGCAATGACCACCATGGCCCGGGAAGCCTGTAGGTCCGGAGGCAAAGCTAGGAGAGAGTCATAGACTTTACACTGCATCTGCCCCGTGCTCTGCACTACGCACGTCATCCAGAGTCCTTCCCAGATGGTCTGCGCCACCACTATATTGTTGCCGATGAACGCTGATACTTTCCACATGGGTAGGATGCAAATAAGGATGTTTCCAATCCAGCCGAGAACTGCAAGTGCGACTCCCAGAATCTGCAGCCCTAAAGATGCCATCGCTGTCTAACTGCTGCCCCGGTCTTTTGATTTCAGCCTTCAAGAGCGCGCAGAATAAGGCCCCATGCGCTGGATAGCTTTATAAAGTCAACCCCCTGTAAGCCCCCTTCAGGAATGCTTTTTGACTTCGTTACTAGGAGATCACATCCATCAAGTTTCCCATAAACCTCCCACAACCCCCGGATTTCACACTGACAGCTGTGATCTATGGTGAAATCCAACAAAGAAGCACTGGAATGTGCAAGGCTCATGTCCAGATAAAAATGTAGCCTAGTTGCAACAGTTACTAGCCTTCATTCTGTGTTTTCACTCTTTTTAGTTTAGAACTTGTTTATGTGGCTAATATGGAACACAGTTGTGCTCACTGTTCGACAAATTTGACTTAAAATCATGATTGGATTTCCACAATAGTGCCACAAACTCCGCTAATTGTGTTCTAAACCGGCAATCAGCATGTTGATTGTTGGAACATGTGTGGGACCATTAATAGTTCCATTTTGTTTCCCAACAAAATGTCCATTCATTAGGCCTTATTTATGACATGTGATAGCCTATTAAGTACCCCTACTATTGTGTAGCCAATAAGTTGTAAAAAGCGTGTAACTGCGCTTTGTCTCATGTCTAATTAGTGTTCTCGCAGGTGTTTTCAATAGAACTGATTACTCCCGAACACATGGGTAGGCCATATATAACACTCTCCCAATCTCAGTCATTGTGCTTCCCTGTTGCTTACCACGGTCGGGTGTTGATTTAATTTTATGTTCAAGTTTTCAGTCAAACTACAATGGCCAACGCTGGGTTCCAACTCTTGGGCATCGCCCTGGCAATTATCGGTTGGATAGGAGACATTATTATCTGCGCGCTACCCATGTGGAAAGTAACAGCCTTCATTGGGAACAACATTGTGACCGCACAGGTCTTCTGGGAGGGTCTATGGATGAACTGTGTCCAGCAGAGCACAGGCCAGATGCAGTGTAAGGTCTACGATTCAATGCTGGCCTTGCCCCAGGACCTGCAGGCAGCTAGAGCGTTGGTCGTTATCTCCATTCTGGTGGCCTTCATGGGGATCTTCCTCGCCATGGCTGGCGGGAAGTGCACCAACTGCATCGAAGATGAGGATGCAAAAGCAAAAATTGCCATTGCTGCAGGAGTCGTCTTCATCGTCGCAGGAGTACTGGTCTTAATCCCTGTGTCCTGGTCCGCCAACACCGTCATCAGGGATTTTTACAACCCCATGATGATTGACGCCCAGAGGAGGGAGCTGGGGGCATCACTGTTCATCGGCTGGGGCTCAGCTGGTCTCCTGCTAATCGGTGGCGCTCTGCTCTGCTGCCAGTGTCCTAAGAAGGAGGGACGATACACCGCCAAATATTCAGCACCGCGATCTGCAGCCAACGGAGGCGCCTACGTTTGAGATGGAACTCAACGATTCTGCAGTAAAGGGTTAATTAGTGAGATTTCTCACTACTCGTTCAACCCAAAGTAAATCAAGGATTTTAAAATGTTTTAATCTATGTATTGTATTTAATGGTATTGCTTCAATAAATGTGTCACTTTTTTATAATGCAGCGTTGTCTTTAACTACCCCTGAATGCGGCGCGTTTAGAAGATTTGCGTGCAAAAATGTTACAAAGGGAATACGTATGTGACGATGTTGTTCATTGACTTCAGCTCAGCATTCAATACGTCCCCTCTAGCCTCGTATTCAAGTTTGTGGACCTGGGACTAGGCACCTCCCTATGCTAGATGATCTTTCAGTTCCTGACGTAGAGGCCACAGGTGGTGAGACTCTGTGACCTTACCTCATCCACACTGATCACCAGCACAGGCACCCCCCAGGGCTGTGCTCAGCTCTACTGTTCTCCTGGTTCACACATGACTGTGCAGCAAAGCACAGTTCCAACCTCTGTCAAGCTTGCTGACGACACAACCATTGTGGGCCTCATTTGACAGTGAGTCAGCCTACAGAGAGGAGGTTGATACCCTAACAGTCTCAGGACGATAGCCTTCCAATGTTAGCAAGATTAGGGAGATTGTGGACTCTAGGAGGGGCAGGAGGATGGACATGCACCCCTACACCAATGGGTCAAAAGTGGAAAAGGTCAGCTGCTTCAGGTTCCTCAAGGTGAACATCAGCAATGATCTCACCTGGTCTGCTCACACGGACAAGGTGGTAAAAGCGGCTTGGAAATGCCTTCCTAAGGAGACTGAAGAAGTTTAGCATGGACTCAGTCATCCTCACAAACTTCTACAGATGCATTATAGAGAGCATACTGACTGGTTGTTTTCACAGTGTGGTATGGGAGCTGCATAGACAGGGACCGCAAGGTCCTATACGCAGTATGGTCAAGTCTGCTGAGTTCATCATTGGCAGGAAGCTCCCAGCCCTACAGGACGCCTACTGCACACGATGCCTCAGGAAAGCTGGCAGGATTCTAAGAGACTGTTAACACCCATCCTTCAGTCTATTTACCCCATTGCCTTCTGGCAGGCGATACCGAAGCATTCAGTCTCACTCATGTAGACTGGAGAATGGTTTCTCCCCAAGGGCCATCAGGCTTCTGAATGGACACTGATACACTCGCCACTTTCTCACTAGCCACTTCACACACTATCACTTTCAGCTAATGGTTGCACTATCAGCAATATTGCACTAATTGTTACCCCACTTGTCTTTAGGTTAGTATAGGTCTAAGGTTGGTATAGGTTGTGTATTAGAGGTTTAGTATACTGTATTGTATATTTAGGAGGTTTAATATACTTTGCTTATCATAGGTGTATTTTATGTTCTGAGTACTTATGTCATGCCAGGTTGCTTTGAGTTGTCTTGTCCCAAGAATTTCAGTGCCCAGTATAACTTTGTGTTGTTCTGTGCATCTGACAATAAAAGACTTGAACTTGATCTTGAACTTGAACTGAACTAACCTACCCCTGGTAATGCGGTGCGGAAGATTTCCATTCACATGGTTGCATCATTGTAGCCGCTCGTTTCAATGGCCAGAAATATTGGACCAGGGGAGAATTGTTGTTGGTTGTTTTTCCGTAAACCTCCCACACAAACATCGGATTTCACACAAAGTCGACTCAAAATCTTAATTGTATCTCCACAAATGCATTGTCCTAAAACGCTAATTGTGTTCTAAACCTGCATTTAGCTTGTCAATTGTTGGAAAGTGTTGAACCATTATTAGTACTACTTTGTTCAATTTATGATCTGAGAGCCTATTACAGGTAGTAGGCCTACTATTTTATAACCACAACCTTGCAAACAATTTTAAATAAACGTGTAACTGCACCTGGCTTTGTTTCCTCATCTCTAATTAGTGTCCTCACAGGTGTTCTCAATAGAACTGATTACTCCCGAACACATGGGTAGGCCATATATAACACTCTCCCAATCTCAGTCATTGTGCTTCCCTGTTGCTTACCACGGTCGGGTGTTGATTTAATTTTATGTTCAAGTTTTCAGTCAAACTACAATGGCCAACGCTGGGTTCCAACTCTTGGGCATCGCCCTGGCAATTATCGGTTGGATAGGAGACATTATTATCTGCGCGCTACCCATGTGGAAAGTAACAGCCTTCATTGGGAACAACATTGTGACCGCACAGGTCTTCTGGGAGGGTCTATGGATGAACTGTGTCCAGCAGAGCACAGGCCAGATGCAGTGTAAGGTCTACGACTCAATGCTGGCCTTGCCCCAGGACCTGCAGGCAGCTAGAGCGTTGGTCGTTATCTCCATTCTGGTGGCCTTCATGGGGATCTTCCTCACCATGGCTGGCGGGAAGTGCACCAACTGCATCGAAGATGAGGATGCAAAAGCAAAAATTGCCATTACTGCAGGAGTCGTCTTCATCGTCGCAGGAGTACTGGTCTTAATCCCTTTGTCCTGGTCCGCCAACACCGTCATCAGGGATTTTTACAACCCCATGATGATTGACGCCCAGAGGAGGGAGCTGGGGGCATCACTGTTCATCGGCTGGGGCTCAGCTGGTCTCCTGCTAATCGGTGGCGCTCTGCTCTGCTGCCAGTGTCCTAAGAAAGAGGAGGGACGATACACCGCCAAATATTCAGCACCGCGATCTGCAGCCAACGGAGGCGCCTACGTTTAAGATGGAACTCAACGATTCTGCAGTAAAGGGTTAATTAGTGAGATTTCTCACAACTCGTTCAACCCAAAGTAAACCATGGATTTTAAAATGTTTTAATCTGAAAGTATTTTATTTAATGGTATTGCTTTAATAAATATGTAACTTTTTTTATAATACAGCTTGTTGTGTTTTTTGTTGTACTACCCTTGATAATGCTGTGCGTTTAGAAGACTTGCGTGCACATCATGGTTGCGTCATTGTAGACGCTTGTTTCAATGCCCAGAAATATTGGAACAGGGGATGATTGTTTTCTTTGGGGATGTTGCATTGACCATTAATTTGTTGAACACGCCCCGTCGCTGTGCAAAAAGAATCAGGACAAGCAGGAAACCTGAGTCGCTCAACAGTTAAGTCTCCTCCCATTCCTTCAATACCTGCAGTGTAAAAAAAGGAAGAAACCAAAACAGTTCGCGTAATGCTCCCACGGACTTTAAGAATTTCCTTTTTTGGAAATAACGCTTTGTTTTCGGTAAGTGGGATCAGTGTTTTTTGTGGATCATGTGGTTTTGTAGTTAAATAATTGACTCAAACTTTTAGAAAGAATGGGTAGACAGATTCTCTCCTTCACCTTGGCCTTCATTGGTTTCCTGGGCACCATCCTCATCTGTGCCCTGCCCATGTGGAAGGTGACTGCCTTTATTGGGGCCAACATTATCACAGCCCAGGTCTTTTGGGAAGGTTTATGGATGAATTGTGTCCTGCAGAGTACAGGCCACTTGCAATGCAAGGTCTACGACTCCATGCTAGCCTTGCCCCAGGACTTGCAGGCTTCCAGAGCTCTCATCTGTGTCTCCATTGCTGTCGGCATGGTTGCAATCGGTCTGACTGTAGTCGGGGCCAACTGCACCAACTTCCTGAGTTATGACTCGCCACGGAAGTCCAAGATTGGCATTGCGGCAGGTGTGGTGTTCATAGCAGCTGGGGTCCTGTGTGAAATTCCTGTCTGCTGGTCGGCCCATTCCATAATCACTGGATTCTACAACCCCCTTGTCACCGATGGGCGCAAAGGGGAGCTAGGGGCCTCCATCTATGTTGGATGGGTGTCTGGAGCTCTGCTCATCATCGGAGGGGGGATGCTGTGCAGCTCATTTCCCTGCTAAGACGCAGGGAATCGCTGAAGGACCATGGGGACTTTAGATGAACACTGGATTAGCAGATGCCTGTGGTTGTCTGCTGTGCACACTCAGCCCTCTGTCTGTGTGGCACCATGACAGGCCATCAACGTAAACAATTATCTTGATTAAACAGCACGTCATGGGGGGTCTGAAAGATTTACAAAGAACTGGGATGAGATTTTAATGAAATGTATAATACTTGTGCGAAATGTACATATTTGATCAATTGACTCTCTATCGAAATAATGTCAGAGTAACCCACTGAAATATGTGTGATTTAAGCATGCTGCATTTCCTTACTGTGACTTCTTTGTTGCATCCTCAGGAGGGAGATGGGCTCAGCCCTCCACATAGCGTGGACCTCCTCACAGGACAATATTTATTTTTAATAAATAAACCTGCATAAACTATCATGTAAGTTAGCTATTTGTATTGATATATGAGATGATTTTGATGACAAACTGATCCAGTACATATGTATACAGTTAATGTATACAAATTGATTTTTGAAGATATGACAATGTATAGCAGAAGTTTTACTGTATAGTGATGTAGCCAATAACTTATGATTTTGTCAAAAGTAAAATCATAAGACACTATACAATAGTTTGAAATACAGTGTTTGATTAATATGTTTCTGATTAAACTGAAACTTACTAGTCTTCATTGACTAACAAATGGGTATTTGTGTGTGTTTTTTTTACCTGACTGTGTATGAGTAAGGGGGAAATCTTGTCAGTAATGTTGCAAGGTTAGTTAACATAAAAAAACAGTTTTACAGACAGAGAGCGATGGAAAAAATTCCCCTTCCCCATATTTCAACAACTTACACAACAAAACCTATGACTGTGTATACTGTACGTAGGAGTGAGGCATTGTCAATCTCACCTTTGGACTAGGAGGACGATACAACAAGTCACCAGCAAAAACATCTGTAGATCCTCAACATGGTATCGTCGGGGAAACAGATTCTGGGCCTATCCTTGGCCGTCATTGGCTTCCTGGGAAGCATAATCATCTGTGCTCTCCCCACCTGGAAGGTCACTGCTTTCATCGGGGCCAACATCGTCACTTCACAGGTGGCCTGGGAAGGCTTGTGGATGAACTGTATCACCCAGAGTACGGGCCAGATGCAATGCAAGATCTACGACTCCTTCCTCGCTTTGCCTAAGGACCTGCAGGCTGCCAGGGCACTGACCATCGTAGCCATCATCGCTGGTGTGTTTGGGATCCTGCGGCCGCGGGACTTCTTCTCCTGGGTGGAGCACTCCTGTGCAGCTCCTGCCCCCCCAGAGATGAGAATGAATACAGTGTGAAGTACGGCAAAGCCAGTTCTTCTCCCAGTACCAAAGCCTATGTGTGAGGAATAAATCAGTTGCAAGAAAGAAAATGTAGGTAACAGGTTGGAAGGATTTACTGCGGGGAAGAGTTCCGGCTTATTTACTACTTGGGGCCTTTCTTTTAAATTGTCTAACTGACAAAGACGTCTATGTAAATGTAAGTTTGTGAGTATTTGAGTGGAATCACGTGTTTTTTCATTCTTTGTGGAACTTGTTCCAAGGATATTGCAAAAATTACAATAATAGTTCATGAATCAGACAGGCACTATATCAGTAGTCTTTGTATTTGTTTATTGGTGGGAGTATTGTTTGTTTTTGTGTGTTTATTTTTCTGTAACATACTCAACATGGCATATCATGTGCTGCTTTACTAAAACACAGACATCATTACTGCAAAGAAATGTCTATGAAAGACAGACCTAAGCTTACATATTTCTTGTATTTTGTTGTGTCTGAGTTTGTTTATGAAGGCTCACCAATATGTGACAAATACCAAAGGAAGTCATTGGGCTGTTTAAGAGTATTTACACATGAAGGAATCTGTACTAACAGGTCATGTAACTAGGACATGTGACACACTGCAAGAACAATGTCACTATAAGGTATGTGTGAGTCTGTGTGAGTGTAACAGAACAAGTTTATACAGATTTTTGCATAGCATCATTCATTGCTGACCAACATACCTACATCTATTTGTGTGGGATAAACACAGGTAAGGAAAATGGAAACAGAATGTTTTTCTTTTAAAACGTTACATCGTCGACTCTGTTTTCAGTATAAACATGGTGGCTTCTCTTTTCATGCCCAGCTGAGAAGATATACATCACCTCAAACACAACATAAACACTGTCATGTTCAGTTAGAATTGTGTGTTTGTTCTTGAAAGGCTTTCCTAATAAAAGGAGACGTTATTGAATCGACCACCCACAAGGTTTCCTTACATCAAAACATCAAAGAAGAGTGGGATTAAAAAAAGAAGGGGTTGTAAAGATGAAAAGGGATATTCAACAGGGAGCATGGTGTCGGGGCATACGGTTTCAAACTGGTTTCACAGAGAATCCTCTTTTGTTTGAATAAATGGACTTCTCAGAATATCTTATTACACACACACACACACACACACAAACAGACACACCCACACACACACACTATCGCATGATACTACACTCCCAAACACAATTAGAAATCCACAAATAACAGTTGTAGCAAAACAAGATAGATTTATTTAAAAAAACGTATCCTCTATTAAAAAGACAGCAAGATTAGTGTATCACCCCACCTTTTTGCTTTAATATCAAATTCTCAATGCAAAGATTTTATGAGATATTGATCATGAGAAAATGCTGCCTCTTAGTATCTACAAAACAAGGACACAACTTTTTCTACTGGCAAAGAATCTTGCTTAGCTGAGTCAGAAGGTGATGATCTTACAGCTGGTGACAGAAGGTGATGATGTCACAGCTGTCAGAGACACACACAGTAAGCCCTGACCCTCCCACCATCTCGCTCTTTCTTTCTCTCACTAGTAAGGTGCAGTATACCTAGATCACTACAGGTGAGAAAAATACAGAGAGAAAAATAAGTAGAGGGGAACGAGAGGGAAACGAGAGGGACAGAGACAGAGAGAGACAGAGAGAGACAGAGGGAGAGAAAGAGAGAGAGCGAGCAAGCGAAGGAGAGAGAGAGAGAGAGAGAGAGAGAGAGAGAGAGAGAGAGAGAGAGAGAGAGAGAGAGAGAGAGAGAGAGAGAGAGAGAGAGAGAAAGAGTGAGAGCAAAGGAGAGTGAGCAGGGAATGCTGTCAGTAAACAGATACCGGTAGGCAATGCAGGTGCACACCTGCAATCAGGTAGCATTAGATGAGTGCGTAGAGAAGGACTAAAGTCATTAATTGTACACTGATGATATGTTGACAGGAGTGGTGAGATTGGAACAAAGCAAAGCTGACTGGACATCTGGCACGTCGACTTGAGTGAGGAACAGGAGCCAGGGCTGGACCAGCAGGTCTTCTTACAGCCTGAGAGACACAAAACAGGACCAGAGGGTGCAGACAAAGCCAAGCAACCTGTACCGCCATGGCTTCTCTAGGGACGCAAATGGTGGCCAGTGCCCTGAGCCTGCTGGGCTGGGCCCTGGTCATTGTCACCAGTGTGCTTCCCTTCTGGCGGGTCACAGCCTTCGTGGGCAGCAACATAATCACCGCGGTGATCATCTGGGAGGGCATCTGGATGACGTGTGCGAGCCAGAGCACGGGTCATGTCCAGTGTAAGCCCTACGACTCCATGCTGGCTTTAAGCTCCGACCTGCAGGCCGCCCGCGCTCTCATCTCCTTCGCTATCGTCATCGGCGCCGTCGGACTCCTATTGGCCTTCGTCGGCGGGAAATGCACTCGCTTCCTGGATGAAGCAGCGGGCAAGGCTAAGGTCAAGGTTTCCTTGGCGGCAGGAGTCACTTTAGCGGTGACCGGGCTGCTGTGTCTGATCCCTACGTCCTGGACGGCCGGAACGGTTGTCCGACAGTTCTACAGCGTCGCCACAGACACGGAGAGGAGGGAGTTGGGGGCGTGTCTGTACATGGGCTTTGGAGCAGCCATCCTCCTCATCTTGGGAGGGGGGTTATTCATCTTCACCTCCTTACCCCGGAAGAATGACGAGGAAGACAGGAGCCCCTCAGTGCGTTACCTTGTGGTCCGCTCATCCACTGGAGGATCCAGCCAGGCAGCCTCACAGCGCAGCCGGAGAACCCCCACGATGTCTTCGACCAGGGGACTGATGTACAAGCAGCCTCCCTGGGCGGTGGCACCTTCTGTGGCTGGACAGGAAGTCCCGCTAGGGTCTTGGGGGTCAGGAGGGAGTAAGGCACCGTCCACAAAGTCTCAGATGCAGAGACTAGATTCCAGTAGGTCAGAGCTGAGTGAAGTGGTGTCTACAAAGTCTGAGCAGCTGAAACAAGTTGTGTCTGAGGAGAGTTTTGCAGAGTCAACCAAGTCTAATCTTCAGGAATCGTCATCTTTAAATGCGGGAAAAACATACATATGAGAGCATAGGCACACACGTGCACACAAACACAGACTCAGAGACATTTAAGAATGATTACCTTTTTATGCAAATACTAATAATATGCAATGTTGTTTTTGCTCTATGGTCACTTGTCATATGGAGTGGATCGTTATAATAGATGAAGGATTGAGTCTATTTTGCACTGAAAGAGGTTGCATGCTTTTTACTATGAGTTTGTAATACACTTTAGATGAACACACTAAACGTTTTGTCATTTGATGTAAAAATATTACGTTGATGTTGTAGCTGTGAATTTATGTTAAAGCTCTTTGATACTTTTCCAGTAAAGATATAACGAAAGGGTTCTGTTTGGTTTTTGTATCGTAAAATGGACACTCCTATGGACTGTTTATAGAGTTAGGAAAATGGACGTTCTCTGGTTTGTATGTGCGGTCTAAAAAAGCCATTACATCCAGTGTCACCATTCATACTTGGAAGCCACCAGATAAACCGGTTTGACAGAGAGTGAGCTCAGGCAGACTGGCAGTGAGAGAGCACAGAAACAAGGTGTTTGTGTATTATTCAAATTGAGTTTCACTTAGTCCAGACCATGTGATTTTCCTGGATTTGTTGATTGAAACATCTGTGATACTTTCATCTGCATTTTATTTTTCCAGGTGTAGAATAGTGTAGTGTGTTTTCTGGACCAGACACAAAGATTTAAAATATAAGAAAAATTAAATATGCTCTTTTAGAGAGATTTTTTTTTTTACGTAAACTAACAAATAATGATCAGAGAGGAATCAAAAAACTTCTTGAATTAAAATAGTATAATACATGAACATTGGACACAAATAGAACAATGACTCGTGATTAAAACATCAACTTAAATACAGAGCTGTTTGTAAGGTACAGAGAGACTTAACAAGATGTATCAACATACAAATGTCAATATAAAGTCCTTCGAAGGCTGACATAGGATATGTGGGTGATGAGATTACTACATCTCCAAGGATAGAATGTTCAGGTCTTCTAGAACCATCTTGTTCAAAGAATGCCATGAAAGATCTACAATACATTGATGTGGCACTGACTTAGTGTGCCGTGTATGTATGACAACAGTATGTATGTGTTAGTGTCTGAAGAGAGTTGAATTGTGAGTGGGGGGGGGGGAATAATGTTCTTGACATGACATTGAATGATGTTGGTCTGGGTATTTGTGGGTGTGTGTGTGTATTAGTCATGGCTAACAGGGATGAGATCACTACATGAGCAGGCAGAGGGGGGAGGATGATGTCAGGTTAAAGAATCTCAGACAATAGACTGTCAAGATAAAGTCCAAATTTAGCAACAACGTCACAGGCAAACAAGACTGACGTATCTGTTGAGCTTGTTCAAGATTTTCAGTTGCTTCTGTCCTGATATTGTCTCTTTTCAGAGTAAGACCCAAAGATATTCTTAACTGCTGGGTAAATACTGCAACCTAGTGGTACATTTACAGTAAATTCACAAAAAAAAACAGTCGTCTAGACATATATTTCAGTCAAGACTGGTTAGCCTTGTCATTGTCTCAACTGCCCCAGACCTTCCCACCACAGTTTGGTCAGACAGCACTGCAAATCTAGGGTTTGAACAGGACGTTGTGGTAGTGGGGTCTGGAGAAACTTAAATAGAGGATTTACACCAACAAAATCAACAAAAAACTATTGTTTCCTGCACAAACAAACAGCTTCTTATATGTCCTGCAGATGCATAGTCACTTTGGTGATGATGATGATGATGTGCTCCGTTGCCTTAGTGACCTCTGATACAGGTATACTGCTCCAGGTATGTATCCATCCTCCTGATCGGAAACTGCTCTCTCCCAGTTCTCAACCTCTGTGACCATCACCCGACACCAGAGCCCCTCCACTTCCATGAGATTCAGCTCATGCTCCAGGGATGCCTTGTAATCCACGTTGTCGTGGTTACCTCTGGTTGTCATGCAAACATAGCCCCCTGGGAACAGGTAGAGCATAAGGTATGTGGGTTTGCTCATCTTTGTAGGTCTAAGTAGTTGTCAAGCCTTACTCATTATACTGAAACAGATTAGCCTTTACCTGGTTTGGCAGCCTGGCACAGCTCTCTCACCACAGCTACAGGTACCTGACCAACACTCAGAGCTCCGACAATCACAACTACATCAAACGAACCTACAGGAGAAGATGGTGAGAGATTGAGAGAAGAATATAATTAGAAACACTGAGGACTGATAATACAGGATAAGTGAGTGGATTACCATTTGGATCCCAGCACAGTAATGACCTTAATTCATTCATAAAAATTAATAATATACATTATCAATAATATAAATTGCTATTTACATGGAGTTGACAGTTCAATACATAGGATACCTGACTGGACAGGCAATGACTCCACTCCGAGCACGCAGTGCTTGAGGTCCTGATAAAGCCCTGTATTACTCGCCAGCTCCAACATGCCTTTGCTCCCATCAACACCCACAAAATCACCAAAGCCCATCTTCTTCATCTGTTTACAAGTAAACATATAAGAGACATTTGGTTATTCATTATTGTGACGTATGAATATTTAAGGATAGTATATAAGCGTGACCACATTTCAATTTCTGTGATTATTGACTCGGTTATGGGTCCGGTTGTGTACTTTCCTGTGCAGCGACCAATCCAGTACCACATGCAACATCCAAAACCACAGCCTCCTCTCGATCCCCATGGAAACTACAGGACAGGCAATTTGCAGCAAGATTTGGAGCTCGGTAGTCCAGAATACCTACATCCTAGAAAATCGGGAATTACAACGGAATTACACGCATGGCATAAATCGACAACATTGATTTCCGTCGTTTGTTTACGTTGTTGGGAATGTATGGGGTTCCACAAGTGTAACCCACGACAGCCGCTAGAGTTTGCTATTTTGTGTGTAGCGTTTCCTGAACACTGAACCAAAGCACATACATTCAATCTGTTTATTTACAGCTACCATTGGCAAGGTTGTGGTGATTAATTTAACGCAGAAGGTAATGTTATGTGCGTGTTTTTATAGTTGGAAGTATTTTAGGTTTACACATTACCTGGTCATAATTATCTGCCCATGTGTCGTAGAAGCCAACTTTATCGTCAGCTTCTGTGTTTCTGTGTGCAGATAAGATAACTTTCTTCACGTCCGCAAACGTTCTGGTAACTGACATTACTCTTTAACTCTAGAGAACTGTCGTATTTGAATTGTGCTTACACAGTCGTGGCCAGTTGCATTAGCAATACATTGCATTGCAAGTGCAATGTTCAACTTGTCAAAGCGCACGCGCCAGATTTGTAACCACTGCCGATGTAATTCACGTTCCCACCTGTAGAGTGCTGAGCGAGCAACTTTGGAGTCAAAACAATAGTTTCTGGAAAGTCTTAGCTAAACATGCCAGCTAGCTCACGTTACATTAGCCAGTGTGTTAGCTAGCTAGCTAGCAACCTGCTTACCGTCCAGTCTGACACCCGTAGCGAATGAATCTGAATTTTCTGAATGGCGTGTTTGTCATTATGGACGATTGTAAACAGTTATGTTCATCCCTGTACTTTGCTTTTGATTTGTTTTAAAGCGCAGGGTTAATCGCATTTTGGTAGCGAGTGCTTGCTAGTTTAGCTAGCTACCTGCTAGCTTGCTAACCATTTGCTCAGACCTTTTCTGACCGTCGTCCTTTGACTTTGGCCCGAAAAAGTTTACTCTTTTTTTCCAGGTCACTACACGGACTACATCTAGTAAAACGACATTCGAAGGTATTGTTAGATGATCATTCCTTCCGGTTTACCAACTGTTGTAGCTAGAAGCAGAGCAAGAAAGCCTAGCACACAGCTGGTCAACTTACAGTACTGGTTAGCTGTCTATTTCCAGCTTGCTATCCTGCACAATTGTGTGCTAATCATTATAAATAAGAAGTGTTCTAGCAATCACTCACTGCGATACAACCACAAATGTAATGTGTGATCATGGATTTTATGTTGCGTTTTCAAAAGGTATCACATCTACAATCAAGACGCCAAGATGTCAATATTAGGCTTAAAAAAGAAACAACCAAAGACTTTCAAGGTTAAAGTCATTACTATGGATGCTGAAGTGGAGTTCAGCTGTGAGGTAATTAGTCTAGTTGTTTCAGCCCAAAACTGCATCAGTGTCATACAAGTGTTAGCGATCAATATAAATGTCCTTCTCTTGCTCTCTCTCCACTTGTTGTCCGCTGCTCTCAGGTGAAGTGGAAAGGGAAAGACTTGTTTGATCTGGTGTGTCGCACTGTGGGCTTGAGGGAAACTTGGTTCTTTGGGCTCAGGTACATGGTCAAGGACACGTATGCCTGGCTCAAGACAGAGAAACGGGTGAGTGACTAGGATCAGCAGCAACATTTACATTTAGTCATTTAGCAGACGCTCTTATCCAGAGCGACTTACAGTAAGCACAGGGACATTCCCCCTGAGGCAAGTAGGGTGAAGTGCCTTGCCCAGGGACACAATGTCATTTGGCGCGGGAATCGAACCGGTAACCTTCTGATTAATAGCCCGATTTCCTAACCGCTCAGCCATCTGACCCCCCAAATATATTACTTTTACAGTCAAAATAAAACCTGTGTGTCAACGTCAAATCTTTATGTTTGTTTTATTAAGGTACTAGATCAAGAGGTTCCGAAGGACTCGCCCATAACGTTTCATTTCCTGGCCAAGTTTTTCCCAGAGAAGGTGGAACTGGAGTTGGTCCAGGAAATAACTCAGCATCTCTTCTTTCTGCAGGTAGCATCACCTTCTCCTGTGTGTCAATCATTTTTTATTAAGGAAGCCACTCCTTCATTGGTTTGAATATGACCGAGTGTTCTTTTGTATTAAGACTTCTCGAATCTCAGTCTGTATTTGTGCTCTTGTCAGAGAGAATTATTGAGGACATAATTCAAGTTTAACGACTGCACTGTGTTCCACAACACTGACTCCCTGTCTTGGATTCTCCTCAGGTGAAAAAACAGATTTTAGATGAAGAGATATTCTGTTCCCCTGAAGCCTCTGTCCTCCTCGCATCCTATGCAGTTCAGGCCAAGGTAAGATAGTGTAACCTCAGCATACTATGTGTTGCATCCAGACTGGTACTGTTCTCAATGTCTTTCATTGATTTGTATCCCTTAACTGTCATTCATGTTGCTTTGCGGCAAATTCTGCAGTGGTGCAGCTGTGGTTATTTCTAGTTTGTAGTTGTCCTCTGTGTCTGATGTTTATAGACGGCAGTGCGAGGATGACACACCTTTCCTTTGTTATTGTTACAGTATGGAGACTATGACCCAAACTTCCACAAGCCAGGGTTCCTGGCCCAAGATGAGCTCCTGCCCAAAAGTGTAAGTAGTGTGTGTGTGTGTGTGTGTGTGTGTTTGTGTGAACCTGAGGCATTTCCAATGTCAGCTGTGCATGAACAGTGTTTGGTGTGTGCAGGTCCTGATGCAGTACCAGATGACAGCAGACATGTGGGAGGAGAAGATCACAGCCTGGTACGCTGAACACAGAGGCATCGCCAGGTACGAGTGCTCTCACCGACAGCTCAACCAGCATGAGAAACCAAACAAACGGACCTGAGTGGAGTTGAATGATGAGTGCTGTATTTCTGTCACCAGAGATGAGGCTGAGATGGATTATCTGAAGATCGCTCAGGATCTGGAGATGTATGGAGTCAGCTACTTTGCCATCACTGTAAGTCCTCGAACAGCAGTTTTTGTTCCCTTTGTATGAAATCAGTTGTTTGTTATGTACCTTGTTCTTAATTGACCGATAATGTAAAGGTATGGGAAATACAGTCCAATAACACATTATGCCATGTAGCAAAACAAGAGGGACACAGACCTGCTTCTGGGAGTGGCTGCCCAAGGTCTTCATATCTACAGCCCCAACAGCAAACTGAACCCCAACAAGTCCTTCACCTGGAGCGGCATCCGCAACATCTCCTACAGCGAGAAAGAGGTGAGCTTCTCGTTTAGTACTGGATTTCAACTGTAAGGTCCTATTAGTGGAGATGCATAGCAGCTGTGTCTGCGTGCCACCTGCTGAACTCTCTGTGCTCCCCTGTTGCAGTTCACGATAAAGCCTCTGGACAAGAAGATGGATGTGTTCAAATTCTACTCCTCCCAACTGAGAGTCAACAAATTGGTGACTAGATTTTTCCATGGCAACGTAATCTGAACATCAAACAGATTTTGTCCACCATGGTAGGTAAACACCAGTAGAAACAGTTGTGTGTGTGTGTGTGTGTGTCTGTACAGATTCTGCAGCTTTGCATCGGTAACCACGACCTCTTCATGCGGAGGAGGAAGGTGGACTCCATCGAGGTGCAGCAGATGAAGGCTCAGGCTAAAGAGGAAAAGGCCAGGAAGAAGGTCAGCTCTCAGCCAGAGAGTCTATCCCGTGGTTATTCATCTGGTTTGGATCGGTTTATCAAAGGCTGATTCCCATCTGTGATTGGCTTCCCTGCCGCTAGGTGGAGCGTCAGATCCTGGCTCGGGAGAAGCAGATGAGGGAAGAGGCGGAGCGAGCGAAGGACGAGATGGAGCGCCGGCTGTTCCAGCTGCAGGACGAGGCTCGGCTGGCCAATGAGGCGCTGGTACGAGCCGGTCATCCTAGCGGAGGTGGAGAGTAGCAGATCACCAGGGCCTGCACCAGTATCAGCACTAAAGGAAAAACATGTCTTTGTGTGTGTGTGTGTGTGTGTGCTGTCCTGTCCAGCTGCGCTCGGAGGAGGCGGCCGACCTGCTGGCGGAGAAAGCCACCATTGCGTCCGAGGAGGCCAAGCTGCTGGCCCACAAGGCTGCCGATGCGGAGCAGGAGAGGCAGAGGCTGGAGGTCACCGCCCTCAAGACTAAGGAGGAGAAGAGGCTCATGGAGCAGAAGATGAGAGAGGCCGAGCAGCTGGCAGTCAAACTGGTGGAGCAGTCTGAGAGGAGGTCCGCAGAAGGCTCCTCCCCCTCCTTCATACTCCTGTCCCCTCGTTTCAGAAGGGCTGTCCTCTGATTGGCTTGTTTTTGCCGCCCCAGGTCGAAGGAGGCGGACCACTTGAAGCAGGACCTGAACGAGGCGAAGGATGCCGAGAGGAGAGCCAAGCAGAAGCTGCTGGACATAACCAAGACCACATACCCGGTACCCAACACCCCCCCCCCCCCCCTCCCATTGTAGCCATAGCAATTGGGACTGGAGCATGCATATAGTATAGACCAGGGTTCTCCAATCCTGTCCTGCATATTTTATGATTCATGTTTCCCCGCCTCCAGCACACCTGATTCAAATGAATGGTCATTACCCGGCTTCCACAGAGCTTGACAACAACAACCCATGCACTTGAAACAGGTGTGCTGGAGCAGGGAAACATCTAAAACATGCAGGACAGCGGCTCTCGAGGACCAGGATTGAAGAACCCTGGCGTAGACCGAATTTCCCCCTCGTCACACTGTTAAACTCTACCTGGACGTTGTGTGTTCCAGCTCATAGCAGCGTACTCCACCCCGCCGCCTCCCCCTGAGACGGGAGACCTGGCCTACGAGCCCGAGTCCATGAGGCTGGACTTCAAGGACTCCGACATGAAGAGGCTGTCCATGGAGATAGAGAGGGAGAGGTGAGCTGATGGCCGGCCCTCACGTGTCTTGAGTCCCGCATGACGGTGCGGTGTCTGTGTGGCCTCGTGTTGTTTAGCCCTGCAATCCTTCCTTTGCCTTCCGTTGCATGTTGCCCCCCTCCTCTCTTTCTCAATCACATTTTTACTATCGCCCTCTCTCTCTCTCTCTCTCTCTCTCTCTCTCTCTCTTCCTCGCTTGCTCTCTCTCTCTCTCTCTCCCCCCCCCCCCCCCCCCCCCCAGACTAGAGTACATGGAGAAGAGTAAGCACCTGCAGGACCAGCTGAAGGAGCTCAAGTCAGAGATCGAGTCTCTGAAGCTTGAGGAGCAGCAGCAGCATTTGGCTGGGTACAGCCTCCACAGTGAGGCCAGGGGCTACCTCCCCGAGCCTCCCTACATACCCCACAGCAACGTAAGTCTGCTTGTTGTTTTTTTGGTCTTCTAAAGATGTCCGTCATTACTCCATGTCACCGTCCAAGGATAAATAACCGTAACCTCGGAAGCGAATTCAAACTTAGATATGTGAGCTGGGGACACCTCAGAGTCGGCTTGTGTGTTTTAGTGGTGGGCTACTGTATTACCCGCTAGGCATACCCTGTCCTTCAAAGCTTCTTTCTCTGATGGCTCCTGTTCTCTCCTGGCAGAGGAACTCGGCCTACATGGCCCAGATGGCCTTCTTCGAGGAGGTGTGATCCAGTGTCGTCGTCCCCCCCCCGTCCCCCCAAGGAGGACATGGACAAAGGGGCGAGGCGTCGACCGTGACCTACTGACTCACTGCTGCTTGCTACCAAGACGTGCCTACTCATTTCTGGAGAGAAGAAACACCCTTTCACGCATGCTCCCCGTGAGCCACAGAACACAGACAGGAGCCGTGGGCTCTCAGAGAACAGGAGGGCCAGTGTGTGGGGATGCTAGCCCACAGCTAGGTGTGCAGTCCTCTATGCTCCTGGCTGCCCCTCAGGTTGGTGCTGTGGTCTCAGGACCAGGGTGCTGATGCTGTGTGCGTACCTGACGCTAGCTGTGACCATGCCATATGGTGTGGTTGACTGATTATGCTAGTGAATGGTGATCTTTATATTTTTAAGGTTTGTGTGTGTGTGTTGCTGACGGCAGTGACAGGAACTGTCTCTGTGAGCTCCAGATTCAGGGCCCAGACTCCATCCTTCAAGAAATAGCGGTGTTACGGCGCAGTATATTTTCACTGTTTGTGTTTTACTTGCTTTTTGTTGGTAGCCCTTGATGCTTGGTTCCTGGTCAGCCTTGCCCAACAGTAGCTTTTCATGCGCCAATGTATTGTATCATGCTTGGTTGTAGAAACAAATGAACCTAAACATTCAGCTAAGATGTCATTTCAAGTGTTTGTTTTTTTATTATTATTTGTATTATTATTATTATTAAGATCAGTAGTCGATGTGCCTTACTTGTTTTCATATTGTTCATTTCTCTGTGTTGTCGGGGGTTAGTTTATGAAGCCCATTATGACATAGTGCTTTTAAGGGCTGTCTGGAGAGCTTACTGACACTAACTGTCCTCTTATCTCTCTTCATGCTCCCCGTTGGGGTCTGTGGGCCTACTTCCTCTGTGAGCAGGAAGTTGCCCCCACCTATAGCCCCCCCCTGGGTCAGGTATAGCATCTTCCCTGTGTTGCTCAATGTGAGTATGAGGGATGACGTACCCTGAGCCCAGGACTGTTGTTTGGGGCGTAAGTCGACCAAGATGATTATACTCCAGTCCAGATAGCACTGCCTGAGAACTTTGACCCTGCCATAACTTGCCATAACTGTATGGGTTGTGTGGTCAGCTTTGTGGAGCAAAGGTATCTTATGAGCACAATTATCTTAAGTTATCTTGCTACCACCAAGACGTTGCTGTGATAGTGGTTTTTCTTCTTCCTAGGATGACTAGGCTTTATCTTTTGAAAAAGGGAAGAGTTTCAGAACATGCTGGGGTGCAGAGGAGATGTGTTGTTCTTTCCAGTAAAGAAGGTTTAAAAAGTCATTTGATTATGAACTGCATTCAATGTTAGGGGTCAGTCCTGGTGAACCTATTGAATTATAGATAGACTAACAGTTTGAACTGGCATTCTCTGGGAATTGATCCCAACCTTTTTAATATTTGGATGAGAGCCAATGCTTGCTGCATGGGCAGATGTCCGGATGGAAAATTGCTTGGCAGTCCAGGCAAGATTTCAAGGCTAGGGATTTGCTTTGTGTTTGTCTTCTTCCTCAACCCACACACTACACACACACTATACACAATATACACTACACACACACTATACACAAGATACACTACACACACTATACACAATATACACGACACAGAGAAGCACGCCATGTACAAAGACGTGATTTGATTCAAGGGAAGACTGAGGTTGCAAACTACTAAAGACTGGTTCAAACCAGAAACACTACATTGATGTGAGTTCTTGACATATTTTTAACTCTCAGCCTACATTTGTTTGAACGGTAAATAAATGAGTGGATTGGAATAGTTGCAGCTTCAGATGGTCAAATCAGAGTGCATCGTCTGTCCCTCATGCCAGCTCTTCACAGCCAACCCAGTTAAACACAGACGGGTCCCAGAATTCCACTCGGTTTGTGAAGATTTCAGTTGAATGACTGTTGCCGTTTTTGTGGATGTGGGTGACAGTCCTTGCTGTGTGGCCTGTGTCAATGCTTAATGATGCCTCGTCACTGTTGTCAACTGTCCTGCTTCCCCATCTGTCTCCTTACTGTCAGCTTACTAATGATCCAACCTCATAGATCTGGTTAAGCAGCCTTAATGGTCTTAAGATGTTCTTGTAAAAGAGGGTGAAGCAAGTCACACTACCAGGTAAATGGCACTCCTGTGTGTTTTGTGCCAAGTTGCCGACTGAATAAAAATGTCATATTGAAAGATATCAAGGGCTTTGCTATTGCTTGTGTATGACTGAAACCTTTATGCAAATAAACAGATATGGAAAAATGTGTTCCAAGTTTTGGTTCTTTCGAAACACTGTAATATTGCAGGTGCTACATGGAGCTAAGTTCCACCAGGGGTCACTAAAGATCCAGCTCCTCAATAATGGGGAAGGGGGGGGAGTCAAGCCAATCAGGGTAATGAAATCAGATAAAACGATCCCATTAAGAGCTCCCGTTATCTTTTTAATATAAGTTATTAACCTGTTTGTGTGTGTGTTTAGCGCCATACAGCTTGTGCAAGTCATAAGGACTATTTGTGCAGCTTTTATCAGCTCAAATATAATAAGATCCCAGGTTGTAGTTTCCCATGGCCTCATTCTACTATCTGATCAGAAAAGTATACTGTGACAATGTTTTGGCCTTGGTCTTTATTTGTTCTAATTGTCCAAAAACAGCTGTTAGGTCTAACGGACAAGAACACTTACCGGAAACATGAACTCTTTATCTTTTGGTTGTTTTGTCTGGGAGAAGTCTCTAGGCATCCCACACGCAGATTAGACCAATGGGAGAGCAGAGGCAGAGGTACATTTAGGGACTGTGAATGACCTAGCCAGGTTCAGGCAGCACAGAGTAGAAACTAAAGACACCAGGAAGTCTGAGCACGTTCTGCGCGGAGAACCAGAAGTCAGGGATTTAATGGGTTTTAGCCGTGGAGGCATTTAAAGACTGAAATAACATGACCCAGAAACTATTGAGCGAAAAGATAAAAAAGAAAACAAAAGCTATATTTGTTTTGTTTGCTTGTCGAAGGCTTCTTTTTTTTGCATGCCTTGGAATTTTTACCGTGCATTGAATGTTGTCTGGTGATTGTGTGGATGCTTCTTACTGTTGCTCCCCTTCCCAGGGGTTGTTGTGGGTAAATGTGATCCTTCTGCAGTTAATGTGCATTCCACACTGTATTTCTGTAGGGATGTGCACTTGCTTGTGAGAGGGCAATTGTGTTTTACAATGGAGCTGTCTCTGTTATGTGATGATAACACTCTCTGAACTAAAGATCGGATCCCCTGTAGACCTTTGTGCCCTGCAGCCCAAAGCAGCAAGTCACAAAAACTGCAAACATAACCACAGTATCGCACACCATTTTGTGAAATTTTTTGATTCCTATGAGTGTGCGTGTGTCTGTGTGTCTGTGTTTAAGTATGTAAGGGTGTTTAACACAGCAAGGTTGTTTTGCACAACCATTCTGCAGAATTGAAAGATGAGATTGCTGAACCAAGATTGACAGGGTCAATGGGCCAGATCAGCTGTGTTGTCCAATGGGAGTCTAGTACTCTATCTGTCAAAATCTTTCAAGGATTGGCTGCATGGAATGATTGACAGCACATGGTGTTACATATCTACAGGGGTTTAAAAGACCTGCGTGTGTGTTGTGTGTGTGTGTGTGTGTGTGTGTATGTGTGAGATAAACAGAATGTGGTATCTGATGTTTTAAACAGTATGGGACCACAGAAAGGACAAAAAGCTTCACAGGAACTTTGTTTCTTTGTTGTTTATCTTTTTCATTTTACCGGAAGCTGTGAGAATCGCAGGTCTGCCAAGAGGGAGGTAGTGAATATATCTAGCTTGTATTTTGGGTTCTGAAGGGGATCTTTAATGGGGCTTTTCTCTGGGAGTTAGAGAGAGTGCAGCCAGTTTGGCAGATAAACTTTGTCATTGAGATGCAAATCCAGCACAGAGGGAGAAACACGCCCAGGAGAGTGTAATGTGTACAAACACGTATGTACACACATACACTCATAGACAGTCCCACACGATGACATACACACGCATATTTGCACACCTATGGCAGTCACACATTGAGGTACATGCACACACTCTTCATCTCTCTCTCACTCTTCATCTCTCTCTCTCCCTTCATCTCCCTCCCTCTCTCTCTCTCTTTTTTTCTCTCTCTCTCTCTCTCTCTCCCTCTTTCTCTCTCTCTCTCTATTTTTCTCTTTTTCTCTCTCTCTTTTTCTCTCTCGCACATGCACATAAACACACAAAATGCGAAGTTCAACCACAGTGTGTTGTCCACTTCGGTCAGTTGTTTACCTCAGTCACAGTTAGCTATTCTAAATGATAATTCTGTTTTTCACTTTACTCCCCTCTCAAGAGCAAACCCTTTCTAATCACGCAGTGCGATGGGAAGCTGCATTGTCACATGTAGTTGGAGGGAGAGATGGGGTCATTGTCGCCAATGATTAAAGTTGGAGGTCACACATTTCGCTGTGCTGGCCGCACCTGATGAAGGTGGGAGCTGTGTCAAATTAGATATTGATCTTGTAGTGTGTATTCAAGTGTGTGTTCAGGTGTGTGCGTGTATGTGTGTGTGTGTGTGTGTATGTTTGTGTTTGTGTGTATTACTGCTGGGTGTGTCAGGGTGTACCCTTTTCTTTGTCTTTTACTGTGTGTATGGTCCATGTTCTGAAGTCCCTCAGTGCTGGCCAATCTGTTAGATACACAGTCTCTACTGTGTTTGTCCACTTTGATCAATCTGCCAGATACACAGTCTCTACTGTGTTTGTCCCCTTTGATCAATGTGCCAGATACACAGTCTCTACTGTGTTTGTCCCCTTTGATCAATTAACCTGTGAGCCTGATGGTTTACCCACATGTGTTTTCATGCTTGGGTATCTTAGTCGGTGAACACTCGTTGGCCTGTATGGACTGGTGCAGTGTGTAGAGGTGACATCCTGAATCTGAATTTGTCTCAGGTGCAGTTCTGCAGGTCATGTCGTTAGGCTTGCTGGTCATTAACAGGGTTTACAGGACTGGATGCATGTCATACAAAGGAATCTGAGAAGCTCGGTTCACCGTTAACGAGACATTAACAAAGTTCTCTCATAAGGACACAAGAGAGACATAAGAGAGATCTCCTGTTTTCCCGGCTCCCTGGATGCACACACGTATATAACTGCCAGAAATGATTTTTCACGTTAATGAAACATCAGCTTCATTATGATAAATAATATAAATGCATGGAAGAGTCACTTCAGCCAACTGAGACATCCAAATCAACATGGTCGTTTTCAATTATTACTGTAAACCAAATAGCCATCTTTGGGAAGACTGTGTCTGTTGATTGCTCCTTCTCCATATTGTTCCACTGCCTTTTAAACTAGATTAATCTGACTGTAATCAGCCTAAAATATGAGTAACTTTGAGTGAGAACCTTTGCCAGCTCTGTTTATTAGTCTCCATGAGCTTTTATAAGCCATGGACCAAAATAGAGTGTGTGTGTAGGTGTGTATATGCGCAAGTGTTTGTGTGTGTGTGTGTGTGTGTCCGTTTCCTTTGTTTTTTGGCTCGATCTCCAAAAGACTCCGACACCTCATCTTATCATCTTAGATTTGGCAGCGTTAGTGTATGGATTTCTGTGTGTGTATGGGAGAGAGTTGGGTATGTGTGATGTGTGTGGTGTGTCATTTATCTTTATCCTTTATGTTGAAACCCCAGAAGCTGATGACACCCTCTGTCCATCTCCCCCTCCCTTCTCATTCCCCACCCCCAGCCACACACACACACACACACAATACTATTCCAGCTTCACACACGTGGCCTCTGTCTGGACCTGGCCTACTTCTTGGTCATGTGACCAGCAGGCAAGAGACTGTGTGATTAAATGGGAGAACTTCTCGTCCCAAGATGCTGCAGGGAACTACAGGTTCCAGCATGCCGTGGGGGATTTCTCTGTTTTCCCAGGCCCCTTGAGATCTTACTCTCTGTAATTAGTGAGCATCACCGCCAGGAGTGTGTGTGTTGGTGTGTTTATGTGTGTGTGTGTGTGTTTGTGTGTGTGTGTGTGTGTGGAAAGCCATTCCACACTCTAAAAGAGAGTCTCCAAATGTTTCTAATGAGCACTCAGGTTTTTGAGTCCCGCTAAAAAGTCAACAAACTCTACGATTATAGTCCATATCCACAGTGCAGAGAAGAAACAATGTTATGTCTTAAATACACGTCATCCATTGTTTTATGTATTTTGCACAACCTAGTCAAACAAACCAATGTGTGAAAACAAGATGTGCCAAAATGTATCAAGATATAGCAACACAAAGGTATTTGCCTGACTACAGAGAGTGTATGTATATGCGCATGTGCAGGAGGTAATTCTCTTCCAGTCTGTAAGTCTCTGGTTAGCTGGCATGTTAATGGGTGCCCCTCTCCATATTAAGTGTGTCCTTGATTCTACTCTCCCCCTCCGAATGCAGTCATGAATCACATCATACCTTCAGCACACACAGTGTACGTGCACATACACACACATTCCTACACACACATACACACACACATACGACTATGTCACTCAATTTCTGTTTTTTCTCTTTCAATTGTATCAACCTCCTGTGTTCTCTCTCCAGTCCTTGTCAGTGTGTGGGAAATACTTTCCCCTTGGTCATAATGCATTTTTTCAAGGCAAATTCAAGATTCACTTGTTAGACCAAATAAAAAAAACTGTCAACAGAGGAGAAAAATACAGTTTACTAATGCCAGAAAACATTTCAGTAAATCATGATTTTCCTATTGCTTTCACACACACATATACACACCACTCTCCTTTTTACAAAAAATCAATCAATCAAAATCAAAATCAATGCCATCTACCATGGTACCTTTTCCATCCCTTGATGCAAGGAACAAACCGAGGATCAGCCGACACTAAGACAATGTAAACTGATTTAGCTCGCTCACTCCATTGAGTGACAGAAACAAGCACTTAATTGTCTGTTAGAATCAGTCTCCACTAGAGCTTTGTTACCCAATCAATACTTCAAACAGATATCAGTTAACAAGCATTAGGACATCGATCATGGCTTTTCACATAACTGAAAGGAACATTGTCTTGTTTTCATCGACAGTCAGGCTCCACATGTTCAGCCAGTTCGGTTTCAACATCGTCTACAGTAAGCTGTCCTATAGGATGACATGAAAACGAAGAGTGGTGTTACATTAAAGCACATCAGCATGGTTGTGGAACCCCAGATGTACTGTTGTATTTCCAGAGTACCAGACAATCTTTTTATAGTGCTGTCACTTCTGAGATGGACATTTAGCCTGCTGGTTGGCTGTGCAGGGTCAAGGTGAACGCGCCCCTATTTGACCCCTGACCTCCTGTGTCCTCCAGCGCATGCAGCTCAGTGGGGGGAAAGAAGAAGGAAAACCCCTCCCTCTTCCGTTCTCTTGCTTTCCCCCCCCCCCCCCCCCTCTCTCTCTTTTCTCCCCTCTCTCTCTCTCTTTTCTCCCCTCTCTCTCTCTTTCTCCCTCTCTCGCTCTTTCTCTCTACAGATAATAACCATTCTGTGAAGTTCTTCTCTGGGCCAATAGGAATCCCAGAAACAATTAATTCCCCTCCTTGACAGCCCCATTGCCACGGCGATAAAGCCCAAACTTGCAGCAGGACGGTGCTGGCCTCTTTTCTTAGTCCCTGGAGACAGAGGGAGAGATGTGGAGAGATATTGGGGGAATGGAGGGGGAGGGGGAAATGAGGGAGGGATGGAGGAAGGAAAGAGAGACTGGAAAATATGCAGAGATTGCTGAGGACAGGGAGCTTAGACAAGAGGTGTGAACAGGGGCACTGTCTGCGGGGGGGGGGGGGGGGGGGTGAACAGGGTCACTGTCTGCAGGGGGGTGAACAGGGGCACTTTTTGCAGAGGGGCACTGTCTGCAGGGGGGGGTGAACAGGGGCACTGTTTGCAGGGGGGCACTGTCTGCAGGGGGGTGAACAGGGGCACTGTTTGCAGGGGGGCACTGTCTGCAGGGGGGTGAACAGGTGCACTGTCTGCAGGGGGGCACTGTCTGCAGGGGGGTGAACAGATTGAGCTCCAGACCTGATGTTCTTCACATTTCCATGGGTTGTTATCCTACCAGAGAGGCCACTTTGTCACTCCATCCTCAGTCATTTCTGGTCCCTGTAGGTACGTTCCCAAAGAAAACTCTGTCCAAGAGTACTTTTTGTGTGGCATGAAAGGTCTGAGTCATCACAACAAATGCATTATCCCACTACTGCATCAACATTAAACCATTTACTCTGCCACAATGAGTGCACCCATCCTCTTGTATATTCCCTGAAACCTCCACTTTCTTTTCTGTTCCTCTTACTCCACCCTGCCTCACAATTTCCTCCATTTCCTTAACCATCCATTTTCTCCAAACAAACATTTCTGTCCTCATATACCCATGTTCCTTCCTAACCTTGTGCACACTACTTACCACTCCCCTCTACGTCTACCCCTAGTTGGGCTCTGCATCCCCTCCACAGCCCCGCCCCTCTCCCCCTCTCCCCCTCTCACCCCCTCACCGCACTTTACTGATGTTTCATTTACTCTAATTGAATTCATCGTTATTTAATTTAGAGAGCTGTGACTCAAGATGGCTCAGAAGGGATTCTAAGGTTAGCAGACTATGGGTATGTGTGTGTGTATGCTTGTGTGTGCATGAATGTGTATGTGTGCACATGTGCCTCTCAGCATTTCAGACATATTTAATTCTTCCAGACGGGCTTGTCTCCCCTCACTGTTTCAGATAAACAAACAGACCAACGCTAGTTCCAGAGTCATCACTTATTAACACAGTGGAGGAAAGGGAGTGAGAGAGACGGGAGTGTAGGAAGAGGGTAGGATGGATGGCAGACCTGGGGAGGTGGTGCCTGGAGGATGCAGTGGTGGACATGGTGAGCAGGGGAGTGTCTGGAGGATGCAGTGGTGGACATGGTGAGCTGGGGAGGAGGAGAGGAGAGGGATATATGTGACACTGTATGTATTATAGATGACTGCGTCATTAAGAGCTGGAGAGGATATTGTCAGCCTCCAAAAGGCTGCTCTGACAAGCAGCTATAGGAATGAGCAATAAAGAATGAGCTCTGAGTTTTGAATTGACCTCTGTCCCCAACCCTGAGGGTCTGAGAAACAGTTCAGCTCGCCATTTTTCATGTGAAATGTATTATATTTCTGTCATATTGTTACAAGTTAACGTTTTAGACGCAGGTTATCTGGCGGCTTCAGACAAGCACAACCCTCTCCTCTCTCCATTCCTCTCAATGTTTTTTCCAAAGCCTGTCTCAATATACCAAGGTCACACTGATTGTATGCATACTGCACGGATCTGATACACACACGGGGACACACACACATACTGCAGGACAAATTAGTTTTTCTTCCTCATGTTGATTGTAAGTGTTCTTGATTTGGAGTCAACCGATGCCGCATGTATTTCAGATACAGGGAAGTTTGTAGGTCAGAAACAGAGGTTTTGATGTCCGTCCAAAACATAATTATGTTAGATGGCAGAGAGATGCAGGCCAAATTAACATTAAATGCATTAAATCTAATAAAATTGTGTTTTAATCCATTTTCTCTTTGGAATGTGTATTTTTATTTGATGTGACTTTTTTAAACATAGCATGTGTGTACTGCCTTAGAGAAAGCAGATAGAATCCAGACCTTACTTTATTAACACTAAAACAGCATGGACCGTCCATATCTCTCATTTTTATACACAGTATAATAGGAAAATATATGTGCAGGTGGTTGCAACATTTACACCAAGCAGTGTTAAAAAAAAGAATCAATACCATCTCATGGGTTCACATAACAGAACCAGAAATCCATTTGACAGCTCTGTGAGGTCACCACGACGACCGACTCTTCACTGAGCTGGGATTGATTCTCTGAGCTTTTAAAGAGACTCACCTGTGCACGTGAGCCGAATGCTAGGGCCACACAGGCAGCTTCCCTGCTACGTTCCCCAATAGAGCTATTTCATCTCAATCGATGGGTGCTGTGCATCAGAAGGTCTGCTCTGGAAATTCATTTCAGTGAAATGACATCTCGGAGCACATTTCCATCACCGAACACGGAATGTAGTCATTAAAGATGTCAGATTACCCTTGTGTGTTGTCACTTTCTGTTCTAGGAAGCCATACCATGTGTGTGTCAGTGCTTGTGTGTGTGTGTGTGTGTGTGTGTGTGTGTGTGTGTGTGTGTGTGTGTGTGTGTGTGTGTGTGTGTGTGTGTGTGTGTGTGTGTGTGTGTGTGTGTGTGTGTGTGTGCAGTTCTCTGTTCCTTTTAGTTTACTGCTATCACTTCTGACTCTGAAGGTCTCATGTTAAATTCACATGCTGTTGCATAATGCATGTGTTGCTACAGGCATAACCTTCTGGAGTGGCTCAAAGTTTTACCGTTGGACATATTGGAAAAGAATGTATTTTACAGGGCAGAGTGTCAGTGTGTGTGCATGTGTGTGTCTGTGATTGTAAAAAAAATATATGAACCTGTATTATCCAACAGAAGACATTTTTACATCTACAAATCAGTATGTCTGTCAAATCAGACGCCTCATAAGTAGAATTAAGTGGATGTTGAGACAATTTCAATGAACTGAACATAGGAAGGCAGTTACACTCCAGCACATTCGCATGCCACACCACACACACACACACCTGTTTTCTGATTGTTTTGGTATCTCAGTTCGTCAGCACTATCTTGGGTGAATGTGCATATATTGAATGTATTATTTCAGGGGTTGATTTGCTCCTGATGCTCCTATTATTAGACCCGAGTGTTGATTTGACAGCACCCCTCATTTCCCCGTGGAAGGTCAACACATTCTGGGAGAAGAGGAATAATAGCTATGGAGTGGAATGGATGATGAAAATGTTTATATGCTAATCAAAATGAGGTTGAATTGGAAAGGGTGGGTGAATGCATTATTGCGGCCCTGCAAGCTGAAACTGCTCTTTCTGTGTATGTTAGTTTAGGGTTTACCCTTACTGGAGCAGCGTCGACAAACCTCTGTCAATGTACATCAACTTTGACCTTCAAACGTTTAGGGTACAAGGAGGTCAACGTCACACAAAGCTAGATATCACTATTTAATCCGAGCACAAAGGTTTTTATATTCTCCTCATTTGAAACAAGTCACTACACAAGATGCAGGTAGCTTTACACAAGATGTTTAAACCAACATGTAAATACCTGCGTCCCCCCCTCCCCCCCGTTTTTCATGACGATTAAACGCTTGCGTGTGTGATCGAGAGGGACTGTTTCGTGAAAGTCTTGTGCACAAACATGTCTGACTCACAAAAACGAGTTTGTGGGAGATAAAAAAAAGGCACCTGTGTTCCACTCAGGCGTTATCAGTTGCAATCAGACCTATTTATAGTCAACGAGTCCCCTCCTCCAGCACCTGAAAATGTGTGGATCATTATCGCCGCTACCGGCCCAGCTGTCCTCCCTCAGGGCTCATGGCCAGACACTCAGACCAGATGAAGGGGAAGGCATGTAATCCTAGCAGGAAGTTTTCATTAAAGTCTGGATACCCCGTGTGATCAGTTAATTTACATGCAGACGGAAGCACTCTTACATCCTATATAATATGGATTTCCTCTGCATCACTAGCTTTTTGGTTCCCTAGTCTCGCTTCTCTAATTGAAGGTGACCTGTCAGCTTAATTACAAACTAAATTATATGTTTTACTGCTTCAGTTAATTTCTCTCTTTCAACAGTCACAGAAACACTGACAAGGTTCCTATATGGAAAACAGAGCTAAACGGAGAGAGGGACAAGTATACAGTGCTCCTCAGTGTACAAACACCTGTGGAAACACATGACCTCATAACTCCCTCATTCTTTGGTTTCTTTCACTCTGCAGAACTGGAGAAAACTGCTCAGCACCATGGAGAGTGGCACATTAGCACTACCACAAGAGCCTATCCTTTTAGCATTCCCATCATGGAACTGTAGCACTCACAGTTAGCTAGTCCATGTTGCACTGTTGGCACTGCCTGGTTGCAAGAATCATGTGAATAATACATACTGCAAATACTGACATAATACCTCTTTTTAGGTGGTTAAACTATTGTTTTAAGAATTCAATACATTAGTTTTTTTTCCATAATGGGCAATGGGCAATGGGAACAAATGACGGTGAGATTTTGGTCAACTTCCTGTTGGTGGGCTGAGCTGAACATTCTCATTTATTCCTTAAGGAAGAACTAAGAAAAATCCCATATTGCTTGTGGTGAAATTCATTTGACAGCAGTCAAATATCAGGTTTTGTGAAGAAATTGACCAGTTCAGAATGAAGTGTTTGATATGGAGTTGTTACACCCACAGAAACAAACCCAAAAACGCATACACACACGCGCACTTGGTATAAATCATTGCGAGAGAAACCGTGTCCACTGAGCAAATCGACATCACACGAACACACCTCCACCTCTGCTCGGGGCGCATCGTCCATCCCACCCCCGATTGGACTATAAATGGGTTAACTCTGTCAACAGCAGAAGACAAATGGACCGGCAACAACGGGGGATCCCTTTCAACCGAAACCGTCCATCAACTGTTGTTTTATCGATCTCAAGAGTGGAAGCGGTCGTTAAATAGATCTTCTACCCACGTTTATCCGTGTTTTTGTTCGACAGAGCATTTGATATTAGATTTATAGAGACAGAGTGGGCTACGGTTAACACCGCGCTCCAGACTCGTGGGCGGCTGGGTGTCGTCCGTCTGCGCCGCGGGAGTGAATCACAAGGAGGGGGCTCTGAAGACCAGGCACCACTATCATCACCCAACTCTCAGATATGGAGATTGGAGATGAAGACGGATGGACGGCCATTCAAACACATCACAGCTGATCTGAGGAAACAATAGCATATCATTAAGCACCTAAGTAGAATTTTAAATGGAAATAGCAACTGCCAGTGAATAAGTGCAGTTTGATGTTTAACATAACAATTTTCGGAACATATTCCAAGCAGAGCATTATTTAAAAAACCCTTACTTCTGCTAGGCTCTTAAATTGCTCAGCACCTGATGCAAACACAGTGTGTCAAAGTCGGATAAGCCTCTGCAGAGAGGAGCCCCTGGGAGATTGAACATTGATTGACTGCAATCATCGATTTAACAGGTAAGCTTTCTATAGGCACCAATTCCCTGATCCATGAAGGCGGTAACCGTTGTGACTCACTGTAACCAGTTACGCATGGACACAGCCTAGACTGCAGCTGCACCTGTTGGTGTAAAGAGGATGCGAACAGGATGGTCAGCACTTGAGACGAATACATTGACGGTTCTACCATAAAAAATCAGTGTAGGAATATGCCTTAGCTTTCTTAAAATCATATACTCCTTTTTCTTTCATTATCTCAGTGTCTGAAACACCCCCTCTCTTTCCGCTCTGTCTGATGATTAGACCTGTAGGCTTTTTCTGAAAGCCTGTGAATCTCTCATTGCGCAAGCGTGTCCACCAGCCAGATCCTGCCTTGAACTACTCTGTTATATTGACCAAATCTGTCACCCGTCAAAATACCATCCCTCATCCTGCCCCAAAGACTTGCCATGGCTGCTGGTGCTAAAACGCCTCAAGTGAGTGCAGCGTATGAGTGTGATAATGGATGGAAGTGTGTGAGAGAGAATTTGTTACGGAAGGCGTGCCTGAGTTTTTCTGTCACCACAGTCTCCTGGGTTGACTTGGCGGGATGGCGCACGGCAGGCACATAGCCTATGGAGTTCAGTCGCGCAGTCTATTTACTTCGGACGCTCTGCGGTGTTGGTTGTTGGATAAAATAAATCTCTTCCACTGACACTACTCGATAGAGGCTCACTGTGTCCTCTTCACTAGCTAACGTCTTTTTGTCAAAGTAGCCCACTGCCTACAGGACCAAGGGCACCTACACATCCACGCCTGCTCGGAGTCTCGTTAAAAGAAACGGACGTTCTTTGGTCTCCGGTCGCATGTTCGTGCAACGGAAGACATCAGAGAAATCCAGGTAGCTCAGATGCTGAAGATGGGACCGGAGAGGTCGGTACTCGTGGAGCTGCCGTTGCAGCAGGTGGATGTCCATTCTTCACCTCCGCGTGGGTTGTCGGAAGATGAGCCACGCGCAACGGGGGGCGACGTTATGGAAAGCCATGCGAGGGCGTCAGCAGAGATGTCAATCACGGTAGAATACAGCCCCGACGGGTAAGGGACCACAGTGAAGGTCGTACCCGAATTGTGGCATAGGATGTACAAGAGTGCAAGGTGACTTTGACGTCATGACCGCGGCCGTTTAGAGCTTTCATCCTCCTTTTGGACTTTTGCTAGATGTAATTTAACCTGTAAGCTTTTTGCAGATATAGAATGTGCCTTCTGGAGAGAGATCAAATTTTAGAGGCAGTGTCTTTCATGATGCCCAGTGGTTTGATCTAATAAAATACAAAAAACAAAGGCATGTTTAACTCAGCTCAATATTTTTTACTTGTGTGGACCTCAACTTCAAACTCCTAATGACTGTCGACTATGATTTGTCTGAGCCACCTGCAGGTAACTGATCTGAATACAGCAGAGAACAGGTGTAGCGCGGTCTGAGAGCTTCCGGACAGATACAGTCAGGCTGTTCACGTGTTTCCCGAGAACATCTGGAGCACTACTACACCCTCATAAAAGAATATTACCGTTTTAAATTGTTATTGCCGGAAGACACAACAGGTTTATGGTTCAATGTGTGTGCATGATGTGTGTGTGTGTTTGATCGCGTGAGAGTGTGTGTTGCCGACACATGCCGGTTGTGTGTTGCAGTTTGAGGTTAGGTGTGAGACGTGTGTGCTGAGGTGTGTTGGTGTGCAGTGGAGTGTGTGATGAATGGCATGGTGCCTATGACCTCCCTCTCACCACTAATGCATCTCTGTCCAAGGGGACTGAGTAGAGTGTGAGCTAGAACATCTTTCTGTCTCTCTTATTATGTGTCTCACGCTCTCTCTCTGTCTCTCTCTCTCTCTCTCTCTCTCTCTCTCTCTCTCTCTCTCTCTCTCTCTCTCTCTCTGTCTCTCTTATTCTGTCTCACTCTTTTTCTGTCTTTCTCTGTCTCTCTTATTCTGTCTCTCTCTTTTTCTGTCTCTCTCTCTCTGTTGCTCTCTCTTGTGTTCTCTTTATATCTCTAGCCCCGGCTGTCACACACAAAAGCTTTGCTTCTCCCCTCTCTTTGTGATGCTATATTATTGCAACATGTTTCTTCACCTTCAACTCTTTGCGCTCTATTTATTTCCCATCTGTATTTACAGTACTGTATGTGGACGGTTCTCCACCTTTTCTCTTGCACTTTCTTCTCTTTCTCTCAACCTCTTTACCCCTCTGCCTCTCCCTCTCTCTTTCTTTCTGTCCGTCTCTCTCATTCTCTCTCCTGCTCCCCTTGCCCACTTCCCTGTGTCGTGTAGGTGGTTCCGCGATTTCAAGAACCGACTCACCTGATGAGTAACCTTGCCTGAGACCAGAGACTCCCTCTCTCTCAGGAGTAGATGACCCTGGATGACACACACACACACACTCCCTCATACACTCCCTCTCTCTTTCTTCATTTCTTTTTCTTTCTTACTCACTCACTTACCGTAACCCAGTCCTCTAGACCTGTCTTGTGCTGATATTGTGTGGAGACATCTTCTCTGATGCATCCTACTACTAAAGGCTGGACTTTGATGTCTGTGTGTGTGTGGGTGCAAGTTGAGGGGAATTGTTGGGTAGATTCATTGGGAGCTTTAAATTGATGGATGATTGATGATGGTCATTGATGGATTGAGCGTTGCGTAATAGGAGTTGTGGTCCAGTGCGTGTGGCTCGCCAGTGTAGCATCTAGGGCAAATAGATGTTGCCGTGGTGACCTGAGTGCCGTAATTGTGCACCTGTGCAGGTGGGATAGGATTAGAACCGTGAGCAGATGGGCTGAAAACCCCCCTTCAGAGTGTGCCCATGACACACACACTCCTCAACACAAACCCAAGGACCCACACACACATGTACACACACAAACCTGAATGCTTACACACATGCACATATGCACCCCAGAACGCCCACACACACACGCACATACAATATGCACACAGATACACAAACACACTAGAACGTTCTCTGCTTAGAGTGACACCATCACGGGCATACTTTCCACTGTGTAGCTGATCAAAGCATCCACACCCAGATCTGATCTGAGCTGTACCATGTGACTACATTCCTCCTAGTCCTGTGCATTCCCTGTTGGTCACAGGAGAGGGTGGTGTAGGAACTGAAGCACAGAGTAGTCTCTGACCTTCCTCTCCTCTCGTTCTCTCCCAGAGGTACCGAGACATCTGTACTTTTGTTGGTTTATCTTCTCTGTCTGCCGAGGAGCACAGGGAACTCAAGGGATCTGTCTGCCCAGGACCTTGGCTCTTCTAAGGGATCTGTCTAGAAGGATAGAGAACACCAGGTTTCTATCTGTCACAAGTAAAACCTGTGTCTATATCTCTCTCTTTTCATCTCTCTCTCTCTCTCTTTCTGTCTGTCTGTCTCTCTCTCTCTCTCTCTCTCTCCCTCGGTTTCCCCAAGCGTCTGAAGTGAGTATTGATGTTCTGTCAGGGCGTGAGGTGTGAGTGAGTCCGTCAGTCACCCTGGGGATAGACTGGGGGGACAGGAAGTTACAGGCATTGACAGGAAGGTGAGAGGGTCTGACCAGAAGAGACAGGACTTTAGTCATGCTTTATCTCAGTGGGCCGGGTGCCTGACAGAGTAGGGCGGCCAGGGAAACAGGGAAACAGGAGAGAATAATGGCGGTACCAAGACCGAGGGAGGCAGAGAGAGAGAGAAAGAAACACCGGATAGGAGAGAGAAGGATTGGCAGGGAGAAAAGACGGGTGCTACAAACCGGTTTATGGCTGATCTCGACACTGCCAACTGTCCTGCAGGACCCAGCCGTGGATTCTCTACAAACACACACACTCACAAACCCAAACACACAAACCCAAACCCAAACACACACAAACCCAAACACACACACACAGACACACATTTTGATATCCCCAGTGTGTGTAATTCAAAGGTGTGTGCTGTGTGCGTTTAGGGGGAAAATGCCGTTTCACCATGTACGGGCAGGGCTGCTCTACACAGGGAACTATCTGAGCCGCTCCTTATCCGAGACCAGCGAGGCTTTCCAGCTCACCAGCATCTCCACAGAGGAACTCGGAGGTGAGCCTACGTGCGCCTGCATGGAGATTTGTTTGCTGTCTTGTGTGTGTGTGTGCAGTGTCTGTTAGCACACTATTGAATTTGGCAGTCAGGAGCTGTTATGAAGTCCTTTGTCCTCCAAATCTCTTAATCCCACGTCCCCAATGGACACTCATTGATCAGTTCGATAAAGAAACCACAACACTTGCATCGCATAGCAATCGCTGGCTCGATACGTCCGACTTTGATTGACTTTAGCCGCGAAAAGCAAACTTGCTTGTACCCTGCAAGCTGGTAGGCCCCATTGGGGTCTCATTGGGGTAGTCAAGGGCAAAGAGAAGGGTAAAGTAGGCAGGAAGTAATTATAGCTGGTCCAACCCCAGATGATCGAATGGCTTATCTTGAGCTGTCAATAACAGTTCCAGGCCAATGAGAGTCTTTGAAATAAAGAATAAAGCAATCCTATTGGATGTCGATGAATAAGCGCTCCTGATAATCCCTCCCATGGAGGGAGTCTGCAGGCTTTGTGGTAAAACTGTGGTGTGTGTCGGCTTCAATCATAACACGTTTCCTGGTGAAGGATGAGAACATACTCCTCTCGGGTAAGATTGAAGTTTACATCACAGTATTGGCAACACAAAGACACGCACACACACGCGTACGCATCAGAAATACAGTAATACGGCTGGAGGGGCAGCTCTTTCACAGGCCTCTCCACTGTGGAGCAGCATACAAATAAATCTCACTTTGTTCCGGGAGAGAAAGGCGTGCTCGTTGCTCACTCAGTCTCTCTCCTCTGATTCCTGCTCTGTTTGCCCAGGGAGCCGGAGACGCTTTGGTCTTGTTATCTGCTGGAGGGGGAGTTTTAGAGGCTCAGATGGATGTTGTGACTGAGCTTCCCATCACCAGGGGCTGACAGTGCGCAGACAGGCTGATTACACTGACGTAGAGGGGGGGGGGGGGGGGGGGGGCGTGTGTCACTCACAGAATGTTAAACACTCCAAATTGTACTGAGCTAGGTTTTCTCCGACCACATTTGAACCCAGGAAACTAATTGATAAAGCAGGGGAGACAGAGGGGAGTGAGAGAAAGAGGGGGATTGAGAAAGCGCTTGAGTACGGGGAGGGGGGCATAGAGAGGGATGCATTCGAAAATCAGGAGCAACTGGGTATAATTGAATATAAATAGTTCCTTTGTTCTGTTCTGTCAAAGAGCAGAACAGAACATCTGTTTAATTGTCTAGATGTGTCCACCTTAGCTATCAGCAGCACGAGCTTGGTCCACGGTGTCAGTGTCACATACACCCAACCAGCTGCATGATAGAAATGACAGCCGGTCCCACAGCAGACAATCAATAGAAGTCCGACACTGGAACTGCTGCATGGAAAACGATTTAATACAGAGGCAGGGAGAAGAGAAAAACATTGTCGATGGCAAGGAGTTTGAGTACACAGTGCGTGAGTAACAGGATTAAGTGTGACACTCAGAGACGTCTGAGGCAAGCTGATGACTAAAAGAAGCTCATTCCCACTGTTAGATGAAACTGTCTGGGTGAAGGCCATTGTAGATGGGAGCCTCACAGACGTTATCCTGCTAACGTAGCGAAGTGCCCGCCCTGCTTTGCATGATTGACAGCTAATTAGAGGAATGGCCAGGGTACTTTGTAGGGAAGGTTGGGCCTGCCTTCTGAAGGTTTCAGTTGAGCAGGCATTCAGGGTTCCTCGACTAATAATTACAGGGGAACGGGAAGTCTTTTATCTTCTGGAGATATTTCAGGAAGGCTGTAGGTGTGGAATCTAAGCCTTCTATCCGCAAGGGTTCTGACAGGCCTCCTGGGCTTTGTTAAATACAGGCAGTGACTTCGGGGATTGACTACAGAGAGATAGAGATGTAGATAGCGAGGGAATGAGAGAACAGAAAGGAAGTAAAATAGAGCATCGTCTCCTTCCTGGGAATTGAACATAAAGGGGTTGGTGCAGGAAAAGACTGAGAGACTTCCTGTCAGAGAGAAGGAGCTTATGGTTGGATCACGTCTCTCTCGTGAAGTTTTGAATGGTCGGATTGCTGGCTTGTTCGTTTGTTCTTCCTGCATACGGTAATTAAAAGAGACACAAAGACAGATATGTACGGGAGTCACACACACAGTCTGTGTAGCTCTCAGCACAGCACACGCTTATGTAATGTATACTGGTACTGTGTGTGTGTGTCTGGGTGTGTGTGTGTGTGTCTGTGTGTGTGTGTGTCTGCAGAGATCAGAGAGGCGTTCCGGGTGTTGGACCGCGATGGTAATGGCTTCATTTCTAAGCAGGAGCTGGGTATGGCCATGCGCTCTCTGGGGTACATGCCCAGTGAGGTAGAACTGGCCATCATCATGCAAAGACTGGACATGGACGGTGAGGCGGTGGACGGTGACACACAAGCATACTCACAAACACACACACACAAGCATATTCACACACACACACATAAACAAACGCGTATACACAATCACACACACTGAAAGTAAAGATTGCCTCCTTTGTCTTTGTTTATGTAGTCATTCTCCATTCTTATCAAACACATAAGCTATTTACATGGGGCTCATTTGCGTTGGCAAGGACCCGGTCTCCTTCTCCCACACATGCACACTTACATACACACAACACACACACTTACATATACACACAAAACACACACACGCATCATCTCTGTATGAGATGATCAGTACTTATAATGTGCGTAGAACATCCATTGCACGGAAGAAAAATGAGTTGTAAAATGTTCAGAACCACACAGGAAACACAAACCTGTTTGTCGGGGCGCACCAGTATGTCTGTCTGTTTATCTATGTGAGCCCCCCTTATCTGTTTGTCTGTGTGCCTATAGGGGATGGCCAGGTGGACTTTGAGGAGTTCATGACGATACTAGGACCCAAATTACTGTCCTCTGAGACCAGAGAAGGATTTCTGGGCAACACCATTGACAACATCTTCTGGCAGGTTAGAGCCAGGACGCTGGCCTCCTACCCACTTCTTCTTCTTTGGTTGTTGTCTCTCCTTGGCTCCTCTCCGTTTCCTCTTCCTACCTCTCATTTATCTCCTTCTTCATCTTTCCATTTCTGCTACCTCCTCTCCCTATTCTCCTCAGGATGTCTTCTGAGAGTATTCGGCATTCAGGTCACGTTGAGAGGCTCACTCAAAGCCTGTTTTCTTCACATATTGGCACAAACACACACATGTACACCTACACAAACACACACAAGCACTCACAGACCCCCTACCTACACCCTTCATCCAGAAACATATTTTTGGGGGGGCCCAGGGCTTTAATAGAGTGTCATGCTGAGGATTGAGTGTGTGTGGGTCTGCGTGTGTGTGTGCGTGTATGCGCATGCCTGCTCTTGGGACATTTGTATCGGCTTCAAAAGACCTCTCCTTCACAGAAGAAAGATATTCCAGGGAAGTGCATCTGTTTGGGGTTGAACGAGTGCCTTGGAGTAAGCTTCTGTTCACGTCCATATGGCTGGTGTGCACTAGCCTAGCTTCTGTTGATGGATGAATTCCATTTTTTACTATTTGTTGGAGTAATGTAGTTGGCAGTACCTCGAACCAAAACTAGGATTGTTTGTGTTGTTTTGTATTGAGTAAATCAGTGTACTCTGGAAATCCTGTCAGGACAGATTATTGTTCCCCTGGTAGTTTTCCCGTCGGAGCTAGTCAGCGTTACGTAATTTACTTTGAATAAACTAACTAACTAAAGACTGTGAATCACTGGAGTGAAGGTTAGACTGTTTGGAAGAGAGGAAATGGAAGACAGCGAGAGAGTGAGAGAGAGAGAAGAGGAAGACAGAGACAAAAACAAAACCGAAGTAGTTGAAGACGGGGAGAAAGAAAGGGAATAAGATTTAATGATTCATCAAGGTCGCAGACAGTCTGTGTCTAGGTGGAGATTTAGACGTTCACCGTAACAGACACAATGAGTCATAAAAAAAGCAAGAGCAAAAGAAAGAAGGAGAAATAAGGAGACAGAGAGCAAAACTGAGAAAGCGAGAGAAAGAGAGAAAGAGAGAGAGGGAGAGGGAGAGGGAGAGGGAGAGGGAGAGGGAGAGGGAGAGGGAGAGGGAAGAGGTAAATAGAGAGGGAGGAAGGGAATTATACCTTGCTGTGGTGGGGGGTGATGACTCATATAGGCACTGAACTGCGATAACATCATGAGACCAGCTGAGCAGCTCACTGATTGGCATCAGTAGGAGGTATGGAGACATGAAGATGTGCCTGTGTGTGTGTGTGTGTGTGTTTCTGAACTTTTGTGAGATTGTACCTTGTTCCATCTAGGAAAGTTTTGACTGCGGGCCTCGGCCCAAGCTCCATGTTCCTTGGATGCCTTGACAGATTCAATGGAACCCATTTACATTACATTTACATTTAGTCATTTAGCAGACGCTCTTATCCAGAGCGACTTACAGTAAGTACAGGGACATTCCCCCCGAGGCAAGTAGGGTGAAGTGCCTTGCCCAAGGACACAACATCATGTGGCACGGCGGGGAATCGATCCGGCAACCTTCTGATTACTAGCCCGACTCCCTCACCACTCAGCCATCTGACTCCCAATCGGAACCCCACGGTCGTTCTGCAGTATCTGTTTTTTAATTCCCAGACTGCCAGATATTACCCAAGGATGCCAGATATCGGCTGAGAGTTAGTAAATATGAAGGGGGGGAGAAACCCTCTTCCCTTACCAGCAAAAGGACTCCAGCATATCTGTGTGTGTGTTTGTGTGTGTTTGTGTGTGTGTGTGTGTGTGTGTGTGCATGCTTGTGTGTGTGATGGAATGCGTTAGTGCTTTTAGCATAAAAACTACATAATCAGCTCATTTAACTTTGGTCTTTCAAATCAAAAGACTTATAAGTACAGCTTGCAAGCATTTTCAACTCCAACTGACATTGCATACAGCCATTACTGCAGAAGATGTGTTCTGTAAGCATTCTGTAAACGTTTTGAAGTGTTAACACAGCTGTGAGCAAGGAGATACTGTCCTGACTCCTAAGAGGACGGAGAGGAGATGTTTGGAAGGACATTGAGTCATGCGTCTATGTGTGTCTGATTGATGTGTCTGGACACCTTTAATGTGCCACTGCTGTCGTCACACACACACATGCAAACATACGCACACACACACATTACACGGTCAACCAAAGGCAGACAGATGTAATCTCCACATGCCCTGTCTATCACTCCCTCATACGGTGTGTGTGTGTGTGTGCACATGTGTGTGTGTGATATTCCAACCCCCTATTTACATTTCCAGGTGTATCATAGAGGATCCTGGGATGTGATTGGGCACAGCACTCTCCAGGCCAGACAGACAAAAGCATCACAGACAGTCTCATTGTCCTTCCATGTCATGTTGTTTATCCTCAGACAGAGGCGAAGGCATTGTAGCTTTATTCCCCCTACTCAGACATCACACAGAGAACAGAGCCCTGGCAACAATGAACAGACAACCGCTCAGTCTCCCTGCCCTCAGCTGTCACTCACACAGTCCGTCCGGAGACACCACACACAATCTCTGGCATGCGGCAGACCATTCTTCTGGGGATGAATGAAGTCGTTATGTTGCTGTCTGAGTCTGTGGACTTAGGCTCTCTCCACTCATCGCTTCCACCTTCACCTGAGCACTGGTTATCCTTGACCTGGGGTCTGTTTGCACACTGTGATCTGATCTGGGTCTTCGATATCACAGACGCACCCACCAGAGATACATTTGCTTTGGCTTGCCTTATTGTTGCTTGCTTTCCTCCAGGTACACTCCAGCACTTTCGAGGATCGTGTTGTTAAATTGAAATTTGTTTAACTACATGCTCTTCTGGTTCTACCCATTGGCACCTATTTGCTTTTCACAATGTTTGCTTCATGTTTTGGCTACCTGCAATGTTTTTGGGGCTATCTCGTTGTTTATGATCATTGACCTATGTACTTTTTGTCAAGCTCTCTCTTGTTAGTTGCTTTGGATAAAAGCGTCTGCTAAATGATTAAATGTAAATGTAACCTTCCTCCTGGTTCTATGTATGTGTGTGTGTGTGTGTGTGTCCCTCTAAGGTTGATGTCTTTCTTCTTGTATTAATCTTGTGGTGTGTGTGTCCGTGTGTCAGGGTGTGTGTGTGTGTACGTTGTTTCGGTAATTGAGGTGTAAATCACCTGGAAAGGTGACGAGCTCAGTAAGATTGGAATCAATAGAGCTTTCCTGCTTTTCAATGCACACATCACGCACTACCTTTCAATCAGTTATAATGAGACAGGCTTTTAAGCTCTTAATAAATGTTTGTGCGTGCATATGCGTGCATGTGTGTGTGTGTGAGCATGTATTAGGTAGATCAACCTCATACAACATTGTGGGAAGAGTAGGCATTGAGATATAATATTGAATGTGGTGGGAACATTGTATCGATTGCTATCCATGTGGATAATGGGATATCAGGAAGGATATTAGATAAGGCTGATTAGAATGTTATTACGACCTTTTATTGGTGTCACTTTCATGTTCCCAAACCCTATTACAGCTCACACTCAATGGGCCAACACTGCCTACAATAGAACAGCCTCAAAGTCTCCCACCGCCACATCATCCATCAACTGATCTGATCTTACCTTGGCCTTCTAGAGGGAGAGAGAGCAAGCAGAGGAGGGAGGAGCATCTCCTCTGTATGTGTGTGTGTGTGTGTGTTTGTGAGAGTGACACACCAAGAGAAGTAAGCGAATTTGTCTGAAGGTCAGGGGGGAAAAAATCTTTCCATTGCCACTTCCCTCCTGTGGGAACATACTCCCTGTCACAGTATCTCCTGTACACAGTGAGGGTTGGGAGTGACACGTACAGAAGCCCACTTTTCTTCTCCACACCTGCAAAGTGCCCAGATCCCCGCGTCGCCTTAGTTCCAAAACCGTTAATACCCTTTCAACGATTCTTGACACAGTCGCTCCAGTCGGTGTTGGTTTTTGGCTTAATCATTTGAGAGACCGATGTTATCACCAGCTGCGCACACGTGGATTACTAGCCTCTCAGTTCAATCAAGTCAACCTTTCTCTTTCACCGACACAACCTTGTGTCTCTTTCCTCCATCTCTGTCTTTCCTCCCTCTTCTCCCTCCTCCTGTCCTTAAGACCGTCTGCCACTTTCTCTTTCTACCGTTACCTTTCTTCCTTCTTTTAAAGTATCGGTTCCACTCAACCGTTTTGCTCTCTCACTCCTCCTACCTCCCCCCTTTGGGTTAGGGTTAGTAAGTGGTCACACCGTTTTTAAGGATAAACAGTCAGTCCATTTCAGGCAGAAAAGAGGAGAGTGTCCTGGAAGGACATGGGTTTTAGGATGGGAAGGACTGAAATGAAATCCAAAGCTCCCAAAAGTGAAACCGATGAAAATGCCAGAGAATCACACTATTGATCGGATAAGACCCATTCTCCTCAAGGCCTCATAAATCAATTCTTCACTCACACACACACATACAGGATCCCCCCCCCCCAAAAAAAAATAAAAAATAATCGAATCTGTATCTGCAAGGAAACTAATGATTTCAATACAATCTTTTTGATCATCTCTTTGCAATGCTGGAACTGAGATGTGTGTTTATGATCATGCCCTTGCAGTTTGACATGCAGCAGCTGTCTCTAGATGAGCTGAAGCAAGTTCTGTTCCACGCCTTCAGAGACCACCTGACAATGAAGGACATTGAGAACATCATCATCACAGAGGAAGAGAGCCTCAACGAAAACCAGAACTGCCCTGAGTACGAAGGAGGTGAGCGGTGGGGAGGTAGAAAGAAGGGGGGAGACAAAGATAGATTATGATGACAGGAAAAGGGGGGGGGAGATAGAAACGAAGATAAAGGAGGTCGATTGGAAATCTGGGGGAAGGGGAAGGAGGGGGGCGTGGCAGGGAAATAGGATAGAGGCACAGAGAGATGGGCAGAGTGAGGTAAATGGTCAATGAAAAAATGGAAAATAATCAGTGTGCCACTTACCTCACCGATTTATATTTCAGTGAGGAGATTGAAAGTCATGAATTAAGGCTCCTAAAGGAGATAAGCAATGACTGGAAACGTAGAGGGGAAGGAGAAGTGTCAAAGACAACAGCGATGTTTAGGACGTTAATACAATAGAACAGCTGCACGCCTGAGCACCCGCTCTCTACCCTCTGACCTGCACGTTAACCCCTCCTCTCTTACATCTGTTCCTCTCCTCCTTAATCCTTCACTCCTACCTGCTCTCACCTGTCCCTTGGATCCAATGTCTGTCAGACCCAATAACAGTGACATGACATAGCTTGCTGACGTTGCTTTGTGATTGTAACCAACTTAGACAAGAGCAGGCTGAGAGGGAAGGTTTCAGTGTTGTTGCTCCAACTGCCAGAGCCATGGCAACTACACTCCCCCACATTCCATCCTCTATCCTCCCTCACCCTTCTCCCTCATCCCTTCTCCTTCCTCTCTCCTCCTTCCACTCTCCTCCCCCCTCCCTCCTCCTCCATCTTCCCTCCCCTCATTTATCTGGTGTCTGGGGGAAACCCTAACCCATCCTAACCCCTACTAACCCCCATTTCTTTGTTGTCTGTGGTGCAGTCTCAGGGGGGGAAGTCCAATTCTCATCATTTCGTTTTCTCTCCTCCTCTTCTCTTTTCTCTCCAGTCCATCCTAAGAAGAAGAACCGACAGACGTGCGTGAGGAAGAGTCTGATCTGCGCCTTTGCCATGGCTTTTATCATCAGTGTCATGCTCATCGCAGCCAATCAGATGCTGCGGAACGGCATGGAGTAACTAACCACACTGTGAGCCTGGACTGTGGGGGGGAGGGAGGGCAGCTATGATCTCACATGCTGTCTCAGCAGACAACAGGAGCAGACCAGCCTCCCAAACACACCTGTGATCTACGATCACTTTTTTATGATTATTTGTTTGAATTCCTATTATTAACAGACAATGCAATGGATGTAAGGAAGGCATGCACGCAGAGAATCCATTATTTTAGTAACTGTCAAAAAACAAAGACACTGGTTATTTTAATAAACTGGATCTGATGGATCTGTATTTTGTTTTCATAATCATGTAGGGATGAGAAGATTCCTTTGAGTACTGAAGTCAATACCACGACCACCCTTTAACATTTTTCTAATTGACACCTTCATTTTTAACATGCACCAGGTGCTCTGAACCTTTAAGTTGAAACTTAAGGACTGTTGCTACTAACTGAGTGAGGGCACTGTAGGTCGTCTGTGGTACTTAAATCTCTATATTTGTTGTTCTGTCATGTACAGTATTTAAAATGGCCTCACCCTTGTTTGACACACCACAGGCCAATGCATAGCCCCACCACCAACTCCCCACCCCCCTTAAAATAAAATAAAAAATTAAATTTCCAGCCAACATGTTACTAAGAGCGTTGGTGCTCCAGTAAAGAGACATTTCACTCACTTTGTACATGTCTATATGTAATATTTGTGCAACTACAGTCTGTGATAATGTCCAAACGCGTTTACACAGACACTCTGTATGTACAATGTGTGCTATATACGGTTACTCTTGTCTCATGTCGTCAGTAGGGCAGTGTTGTCTGCATGTGTGTGCTATGTGAGCTGAGGCAAAGTATAGACGCAGTTGAAATTGAGTGGAAGACACACCAGGCTATGGTTGAGGTGTGTTGTTGTTTTGGACATGTAAGGGGATTGGGTAAAGTAGGGTCTTGGTTCGAAATGCTGTGTTGAGACACAGGCTTGTATCCTTCACGTACAGATCTTTGTTCTTCTAACATTTTTGTTCAGTTCAAAGGTAGACCTACTTACAAAAGTCAGTCTATTTATTTACAGAGTTGACACTGCCACTTACAACAGTATAGTCTGATCATATATTCATCTTACCAAAAACACATTTACAATGTTGCATATTTGATATATACATAGTTGGGGTGAGGGTAGCTATGTCAGGGATATTTGTGAATGTTGGCAACATAATTTATTTTGTTGAACTAGGCCATCTAGTGGCTCAAGTGAGAACTACACCAAGTATTATCTTTGAAATAAATGGATATTTCAGTAAGAAGTCATAATGTTCTTTCACCAGTTCAGTTACTTGATATTCACTCATCTTACTAAAGCTCATAGACATGGATGGATGTAAGCAACCTCATAGCCCTTCTTGTCTCTTACAAGTATCTATCCAGATGACTCAGATCAGTAGGCGGGGTGAACCGACACCACGGACAGATGGAGGCCAAATCAAACGTTACAACAGTCACACACTCAGTATGCATATTCTACTACTGCGTTTCAAGACTGTGAAAGAAAGGGGAAATCTATTCAACCTTTCCCAGTGGCACGGCCTTAAATGTATGTATGTATGTATGACAGGCTGTCACATTTGACTTTCAGATTTATACTGAAATAACTACTCATGCCAGTATATACCAGCTATTAATCAAATCAGACTGCACAAAGGAATATGTTTCATAAATATGCAAATACAAGGTCACATCATCTCAGTGTCGTGTACGTCCACACTGGTGACTGTAGGATTCACTGTAAAAGGTGGATATCCACATAAGTTGTAATGTTGTGTTCCTGTCACAGTAGATATTGATGTATTCACTGCCTCATATTCTATAAGCGGAAGTAGTGAATGTACACATACTGTAGTATTCTGTAGTTTTATGTCAAAGCACCCAGTTGTTTAAAAAAATTCTCTATACGTTTACAATATATTTATATTTGATTGCCAAGGACCATTTTTGTCTATTAGCCAGGTCCTATGACACCAGCATATATTCTAAGTATGTAATCTAGATAGTCTTAATATTTGTGTCATATTTTTTAAACCTTGCAAAGGGGATGTAAAGAGAGGTTTCAAAATATTTATATCTCCAAGTTTACACCATAATACCATTTCCCTGCAAGAACAAAGTAAATCTCCCCTTAACTGACATAAACTTGTTGAAACATGTTTATTACATGATTGTATAAAGAGAAATCTAAACACAGATATATATAACCTTGGCATGCTGCTTAGACAGAGAGAAGGAATGAAAACAGCAATATTGTTTATTCAAATGGATGTTAAATAATGCAAATAATGACATGTAATCTAATCGGTATGAAAAATAATCAAACCTGTGTTTATGCAATAAAACTTGTTTTGATATAAACTTGAAGTCAGTACGTATTTGTGTGTATCTGGCTGCTTATTGTTGTAGAGCTAAGATCACGCTCACACAAGCCTGTTGGAATATTGCCTGGCTGCGGGAATATTATTAGACGTCTGGCAGCTGTGAGCTACAGTCAACAACAGCACCATACAAAATCTGGATTGAACAAACCAAGCCATCTGAACAGGTTCAGACATTTGTCATGCATTGCCACAAGTCCTGTTTTAAGAGGTAGCTTAAGAAGTAGACGTATTTATAGATAATTGTCTCAAAGTAAGCATAGAAGTTATAGGCCTATAAAATAACCACAGACTAACTGTTGTTTGATAATTACTATAATCATTGTTTTACTTAAATAAATGAGTACCGTAAATGTACTGTAACTAAAGCTGGGAACATTTATTATGTATTGAACCATCATCTCATGTTATATATTACCGTATGACAAGATTATCCCCACCGAGTCCGCCTGCTGCTTCCAGGACAGTCCCTGAGGTTAATGAATTATTCAAACCTGTCAGTGTCTCTCTCCGTCAAGGTGCACGAGCGTATCCTCACCTCAGTAGGTGAGGTCATGGAGAGGAGCTTGGACATTGAAGTACCAGTGTCTACTTTTGTGCAATGCACATTGTCCTCATGTCTCCTCCCCTCCTCAGCCAGGACTCGGAACACCACAGACGTAGCTGATGTGACTGGACTGACCCTGAGGTGGATGACACACGTTAACACACATTTTCAGTGCTTCATTTAAATCCACAAATGTGTAGTCCTGGTGGCTTCTGGGACCTGTGACCCTGTTAAACCAGGTGCATTATGGGTGGGCCACTGCACCTGTTATGCCAATCTGTGAGTAGAGGACTCTGCTGGAGCAGTGAGGCCAATCGGTATTAACATCTGTCATTCTGTCTTAACATCTGTCACACTTGGTTAGATCATTCAAAATGGTTTATTCCTCAAACATATGGGCGGTGTAAAGGGAATGTGACAACATAGGAAAGGATATAAAAACAATATAACTATGCTGGCCAAATGCTATATATACTGATTAACAGTGATAAAAGACAAGCTTGATAATTGCACCTCATATGAATGACATATGCCGGTAGTAAAAATATATTTTCTATCAGAGCACAAGGACAGGACATGCTAGGATGCGCAAAACATATTTATTCTGAGGTATCAGTTACATTTTATACAAAGTGAAAACAGCATTGTTCCAAAACTTAAAACACTGCCCTTCCACCTGGGGCAAGAGACACCTACAGCCGCAGAAGAAGACATTGCCATGACATCTGTCTGCGGTAATGAGGTGTCCATGTTAGCTGCCTGACAGCTGTGGCAGTGAGACAGATAATACTGCAATGAACACAGAAAACAGGCAGGCTTTTTGTCTCAGCTTATTCAATGGAGAATATGTCCTGTGTGTGTAATACTGAATCTGAATGTGAATATTAACGTTGATCCGTTTCTATGATCAAGTGCCCCTCAATTATTAAAACCATTGCTTGTTTATAATGCAAACCACACATGTCCTTACGATATAATAAAGGCACCAGTGTAACAATGCTGTTTTGCTACAAGTCTATTTGTCAGGATTACATGGGAACAGAGTTGGTACTCATTTCCCAAAACTAATAGGAGTCACAATCACAAAATCACACATACTGTCTGTCCAATATATAAACAATCTCTACAATATGTCTGTTGTGGTGATATGAACACTCATACGGAGATAAGTTTAATACATTCCATTCTACTCTTCCCTTCTAAGACACTATTACTCAGTCATATGTACTGTAACAGGCATACAATGACAAACACTGTACAAAAACCAGAACATAACACATGGTAATATAGCACCCGTGACATCATATGAACTGTGTTTATAGGCTTGAATGGCCAGATCGGGTCATTTCCTGTCTCGTCTTCAGTCAGAAGGGGGTACAGAGCGATCTGTCGCCCTGAGGTTGGGTTATGATTCAGTCTTTAGTGTATCAATCCTGTGTGTACCCAGGTATGGGTCTCGAGACCAATTATAACCATACCTTGATACACTTTGGCACTTGTGCGCAAATGTGTCCTCAAAAAAGAAAAGGGGAGGATGATGGAGAAGGAAAGGAAACAGAGCCAAAACAGAAGCAGGACAGAGAAAGGATGGATTTAAGAAGTTGAGAGAAAGAGAAAGAAAGAATACCGAAAGACAGGAAGCAGTATTAACGTGGGTAGCAGAGGGGGGTCGGGGGGTGGGGGGGGAGGGGTCAGGTTCAGAACTCTGTGTGTAGAGGATGGCTGTAGTCCCTGCTACCTAGCGGGCTCTCGCTAGGCTTCATGTAGATGCCTTCCATGGCTTTCCACAAGCTGTGCTGGCTGGAGCCTGCCATGGCGTGTACCTCCCTCTGTCCGTGGATGGGTCGCCCATACTGCTCCCCTGTCACTGACAGCAGAGTCTCGGTAGCGGCGTGGAGGAAGCGGACGGCCTCTTCCCGCTGCCACACGGAGCCCCCGCATTGGACCGTCCACTCATCAAGGTTGTCCCCCTCCCCGTCTTCGCCAAATGCACTCACCTCCTTGAAAGAGAACAAATTATAACGAGAGAGGGGGTGTGAATGAGAGAGTGCGTTGTTGGGTTTGTGAAGTATGTGCTGTCAGCTGTGTTAATCTATTTGCTACTGGAGCATAAAGCCGACCTGATTGGAGGAAAGTGGGGAGGTAAAGTAGTGGCTGTGAAGGTTCCTCCCTGTGTTGACATGTGTCAGGCGGATGGTCTGGCCACACTTGACGGGGATCCCACGGTGGCACATGGCGCCAATAGTGCCACGCACGCTCCAGTAACTATTACTATCCTCTACGGTGGTGACTCCTGTCACCGACTGCTGTCCACTACCTGACACAAAGAGGTTCGTTTGCGCACACACACACGTAGTAAAAGTCTAAACACATCAAACGGGATCCGAGCTAAAATCAGGACTGACTCACCAGAACCGTAGCGCACGTCATGCGAGTGAAGTCTCACATTATGCTTTACATTCAAGAGTTTCACGACTGAACCGCACGTCACAAAACTAAGTTCAGTACCAAATGAAAGCCCACATATACAATACAACAGTATATAGATACAAATAAAATGTGAGGGACCAGTACAGTTATCCATTACAGCTCACCGCTGCTGCTACTGTTCACCGCAAATGTAGTGAGTTTACGCTACGTCACTGATGTGGCTACAGTATAAAATCAGGTCAAGAATGGCGACAGCGCCACGAGCTGTGTGGAGTTGTAATTGTAGAATAAACTGAGCGCTTGTCACAATGTAATACACTTCGCCGTGGCTGTGTTCATTCCATTAGATTCCAGTGTTTTATAATAATTATTTAACCTCTAAAATAACTCTGTAGTTAAAAGTGAAATACACTTTAGGTGAAAGTAATGACATGTTACAATGGGTCATCATGATTCTCCATCGATGACACATGGTTGAGTTCGATTTACACCGGAAGTTTCTAGCTGAACACCGGAATTGTCTTCGGCCATTTTCATCATTAAAAAGCTGCTAGTGAAGTTGTAGCAGAGAAATCCCTAAATCTAAGGATTAGGAGATTAAACAAATTATCGTCGCAAGGAGAAGTAAGTTCCAAGCGCAACGCAATTTCACCTTCTTGGCGATACGGCGCCAGCAATGACAAGAAAAACAAGGACGTGACTTGTTCACACCCAGAGTAGCAATTAGGCTAACATGCCGTTGTTGGTAGCTAGCTAGCCAGCTAGCAAGAGACCCAACACTTGCGAAATTGAGGAGTGAGGCCTTGTTATTGTCTCCAGTCCCTACTATACCTACACTAGTTATGCTCTCGATCAGGGTTACAATATGAGCTAATGTTGTGAGGTAGTCAATCTATGTGCAGAGACTTCCATCATTACATGTTTCAACTACTTAGCTAGTATACGTTGTTTGCTATAAATTAAATCCTACACTTTGGCTAGCTAGCTAAAGTTAGCAAACTAACGTTCACGCATTAGCTTGCTCTCGTGGAGTGATGCTTTTTGCCCTTTACGTTTACTTTCTAATCGTTTCTTTTTTTGTGAGATGCATTTATATTGATTTCCTAATCCAAGATAAATTGTTAGCTGGCTGTTTACGTAGATGGCCATATAGTACTGCATTGCATCTAGGGAGTAGGCCTCCGATGTTCTTCAGTTTGATGAAATTGGAATCTTTACTCACTCAAAAGTTAGCTCAATTGCTGGACGAGTGTTTGAATGTATTTGGTCTTTGGACAAACGGTGCTGTAGTACAATGGATGAGCTAGGACATTCTGATTTCAGAAGGATTACATAATGGAACCTCTTTAACGTAGATCTCAGCTCAATATCTAACATCTACCTGTATCTGTTGTATTCCCCAGCCTTGCAGGTATGGCTGACTTCATCGAAAGCGAGGCTGAAGAATCAGCGGAGGAAGAGTTTGAAGAGAAAGATCTTAAGCCCAAAAAAGCACAGAAGTTTTTGGAAGATGACGGTAAGATAATATGGATCTTTCTTGTCACTGCTGTGTGTTTACAAGCACGTGCGTTGACGTTTTGGCTGTGTGCTGGACTTAGCCTGTCTTTCTCTCCCCCGTCAGAAGAAGAAGAGGAGGAGAACACAGAAGACCAGGATGAGCATGGGAACCTCCGAGGCCTGATTGACGATGATGTGGATGAGGAAGAGGAACATGCCGGGAGCGGTAGTGCCGGAGCGGCCAGTGACTCAGAGGAAGAAGTTAGACACAGACGCAAAAAACGCAGTAAGTTTAGGGATTAGAGGGTCTCGTATTCTTGTTAACAGGACAATATCAGGTTTATGTGTTAGCTTGACATCGGGGTTGGCAGTTCATTCTCTGATACAAAGCATAATTTTGCCTTGAGGGTTTAGGTTTGTTGAGGGGCAGTTCTATGGGCGTATGTGAAGCCCTCTGTGACATGCTTGCATGTAAAAAGGGCTATACAAATAAATTTGATTTGTTAACGTGTGGATCTAACAAATCTCTTTCTTAGATTATGATGATTACCTGGACGATGACGACCTTGACCTTATTGAGGAGAACTTGGGAGTTAAAGTGAAGAGAAGGGTAAGCAGTGTGGTGGTGCCAGTTAATTTAAAAGCTGTATTATATCCATGCACATCTAATGCTCTGGACAGCAGCATTAAGCTTGTCTTAACTCGCCCTCTGCCCCCCCCCACCTCCCACCCCTCTGCCTTTCATAGAAGAAGAAGTATGACCGTGTGAGAACAATGGAGGATGATGAGGAAGAGGACGATGAGAAGGACATGATAGCTGATGAGATCTTCACCGGAGATGGTGATGGTGATGGAGAGCTGGAGGAGGGAGAGGCTGTGGACATACCTCTTAATCGTCAGATCGATGACGAAGAGGAGGGCGAAGACGAAGAGTCCGGTAAGTCTACTAGAAATCCTGATCGTGGATGTATTTAAAAAATCTTGTTTAGCTTGTTACCATGTCTTTCCTGGCCAATCCTTGTCCTTAAACAAGTGGGTTTTTTTTTGTTCCCCCCACAGACATAGATGACTTCATTGTAGACGATGACGGTCAGCCTATTACCAAGAAGAGAGGCAAGAAGTTCTCCGGATACACAGACGCGTGAGTCATTTCAAGGCATTTTTCTACTGCTGCCAAATAATAGAATAGGTAGGACGTGACCCCCATCCCTCGATCCCTTAAATACTTCCTATCTAAGTTCTCTCTCTTCCTCTCCGCTCCACAGAGCCCTACAGGAAGCCCAGGAGATATTCGGTGGGGACTTTGACCTTGCTGACTTTGACGCCGACACGTACGAGCAGGGTGAGGAAGAGGAGGAGGACCAGGACGAAGAGGGCTGGGACAGACCCAAGAAGCAGATCAAGAGGAGGGTGGGGAAAAGAAGCATCTTCGAGATCTACGAACCCAGCGAGCTGGAAAGCAGTCACATGACCGACCAGGATAACGAGATTCGCTCGACAGACATGCCAGAGAGGTTCCAGGTGTGTGTGTGTGTGTGTGTCTGTGTTTTGTACAGCCAAAGTAAGACTTTTTGTTTGTCTGGCATCCTTAACATTGACTCGGTGTCTTTCATGGTCGTCGTTCAGCTGCGTTCCATGCCAGTGAAGCCAGCTGAGGACGATGAGCTGGAGATGGAAGCAGAGTGGGTCTACAGACATGCCTTCTCCACCCTCACCATCTCCATGCAGGTACATCCTCTGACTTGCCCCTATATCACGCTGCAACCTTCTCTCCATCTACACCAGCCTCATCTGAGTCTCTGTATGTTTTCATCCCATCGTCAGGAGAGCACAGACTACCTGGACAGAGGTACCACCACTAACTTCAGCAGGAAAGGGCCCAGTACTATCGCCAAGATTAAGGAAGCCCTCAACTTCATGAGGAACCAGCACTTTGAGGTACAGTATAACCCCCCCCCCCCCCTCCTGCTGACCAGTCACTGTCCTGGTCCTAAACAGTTAGTAATCTACCCCTTCCTGCCCAGTCTCTCATCGTGTGCTATCCTCTGCGTTCCACCCAGGTTCCGTTTATAGCGTTCTACAGGAAGGAGTATGTGGAACCGGAGCTCAACATCAACGACCTGTGGAAGGTGTGGCAGTGGGACGAGAAGGTACGTGATGTGACGTGTCTTGAAAGCACACCTGCATGTTCACTCAATACATCGTAGACATCTATACAAAACACCCTGTCCACTTTCGACTCTGTGTCCTGATCCCTCTTCCTGCGTCCGTCCCCAGTGGACCCAGCTGAAGACCAGGAAACAGAACCTGACCCGGCTCTTCCGCAGGATGCAGTCCTATCAGTTTGAGCAGATCTCTGCCGACCCAGACAAACCCCTGGCAGATGGCATCCGGGCTCTGGACACCGGTGACGTGGAGCGGTACGTGGGCAGGGGGAGGGACGGGGGGGTCAATGTGGTCACGCGAAGGTCGACGTCAGCCACGTTCAGAAGCAGAAAGGAGTGATGCCTGTCCCACAGTGTTGTTTGATGCTCACTGGTCTTTTCAAAGGGCCCACAGACCAAGATGAATCTGAAGTCTTGTTCTCTCCCCCATCTCCTCGCTGTAGGCTGAAAGACGTCCAGTCCATCGATGAGCTGAGCGACGTGTACAACCACTTCCTGCTGTACTACGGGAGAGATATCCCCAAGATGCAGAATGCTCTCAAGGCCAGCAAGAAGAGGCTCAAGAAGATCAAGGAGATTTCTGAGGAAGATGGTATGGATCATGACGGATGCATTTCTTTTTTCTCTGTGAGATAAATGACCTTACCTCAAAGAAGCTTGACGATTGTACTTAACTGTACCTTTGAACGAGTTCATTTCGGTTGGCATGTGGCTGCTGTCTTCCTCCTGTAGGTGAGGAGGTGGAGGTGGAGGTAGAGGAGGAGGTGGTAGGGCCCAAGGGGCCAGACCTGAAGCTGGCGTCTCGCAGGGACATGTACAGCATCTGCCAGAACGCCGGGCTAGGTAGGGACTCTCCTCCCTCGCTTCAAAAGTCCCGTCGGTGCCGTCCACTTTCACTGTTCACACTCATCGCTGTCTCTCTGCTCCTCCTCCCTTTCCCCTCTCCGATCAGACGGCCTGGCCAAGAAGTTCGGTCTGACTCCGGAGCAGTTTGGAGAGAATCTCCGAGACAGCTACCAGCGCCATGAGACGGAGCAGTTCCCCGCGGAGCCAGGAGAGCTGGCCAAGGACTACGTCTGCAGGTAACCACAGAGGAAGGAGGAGCCCTCCTTGTACTGGGTCTCACTGCCCTGTTCACACATAATACAACAGTCATGATAGCCTCTCCCTCGTTAACCTTACCTCTCTCTAGTTTTCTGGCCTCTTCTTTGCTGCTCGTTCTCTCACTCACACACCCTGTCTCTCTCTCACACACACACCTGCACACACTTTCACTCACACCTCGGGGTTTAACACTGCCCCCTCTCCTGGCTGTAGTCAGTTCAGCACTCCCGAGGCGGTGCTGGAGGGGACCAGGTACATGGTGGCCATGCAGATTGCCAGGGAGCCTCTGGTCAGGCACGTCCTCCGACAGACCTTCCAGGAGAGGGCCAAGATCAACATCAAGCCCACCAAGAAGGGCAAGAAGGTACAGACCTCACCGCGGTACTAAACACACCAAGAAGCAGTCATGGTAACTACTGCTTCCCTGCCAGGTTACAGTCCTGTTCACCCTCCTCTACATCACTAACCCTCTCAACAGGATGTGGACGAGGCCCACTTTGCCTACTCCTTCAAGTACCTGAAGAACAAAGCTGTGAAGGAGCTGAACGGGGATCAGTTCCTGAAGATGTGTCTGGCCGAGGAGGAGGGGCTGCTCACCATCGACATCTGCATCGACCTATTAGGGGTCAAAGGGTAAGAGGGAACCAGGTTGATTCACTTCACCGGCCTCCTGGACGCCGGTCTGTTTACAAGCTGTGGGTGTTGACCATGGGTCTGTCGCCTCTCCCTCAGGTATGGCGACCAGACCTATTATGACGAGATCAAGCAGTTCTACTACAGGGACGAGTTCAGTCACCAGGTCCAGGAGTGGAACCGACAGAGAACCCTGGCCATAGAGAGAGCCCTCACTCAGTTCCTCTACCCACAGATGGCCAAGGAGCTCAAGAACAAGCTTGTGGCCGAGGCCAAGGAGAACATCGTCAAGGTAAACTTGACGTTCTCCACAGGACAGACACTCGACAGAGGGGGCCGTCTCGCTCTACAGCCTCACTCGTTCCTTCTGTGTGGGAGCTGATGTTGAAGTGCATGTGTGGCCGCGGTGTTGCGTGGATTGTCACCCCTGTGCTGTGTCGTCCCCAGTCGTGTTGCAGGCGTCTGTATAACTGGCTGAAGGTGGCTCCCTACAGACCAGACCAGCAGGTGGAGGAGGATGATGACCTGATGGACGAGAGCCAGGGCAAAGGCATCCGAGTACTGGGAGTGGCCTTCTCCTCCAGCAGGTGTGTTTGGGTGTGTGTTTGGGTGTGTGTTTGGGTGTCTTCCACTAGCAAAGAACGTTCAGCCAAACTGACTTGTGTGGTTCTGTTGCCGTAGAGATGCGCCGGTGTTCTGCTCCCTGATCAACGGGGAGGGCGAGGTGGTGGACTTCCTCCGCCTCCCCTACTTCCTGAAGAGGAGGAATGCCTGGAAGGAGGACGAGAGGGAAAAGAAGGTATGGAGGGAGCTCACATTGATCCCTTGACACAACAATAACGAATAGTTATGTAGCCTAGCATTCAGAGGGTGTCTGGATGTATGTGTGTTTTCACCTAACATCCATTTTTCCTCTGTTCCCCCTTCCTTTTCCTCAGCTTCACGACATTGAAACCCTGAAAAAGTTTCTAACCAGTAAGAAGCCCCATGTGGTGGCTGTTGCCGGGGAGAATAGGTAAGGCCTGGTTTTCCCTTTCCTGTGGCTAGGGAGCACCTTATGACACGACCCAGTGACCTCATGTGACGTGGTTGGTGCACAGGGACGCCCACATGGTGATGGAGGACATGAAGAGGGCCATCAGTGAGCTGGAGCAGGAGTCCTCTCTGCCTGCCGTGGGAGTGGAGCTGGTGGACAACGAGCTAGCCATGCTCTACATGAACAGCAAGAAGTCTGAGGTACACACACACACTCACTCACAGTCAGTGTTGCTGCTCCCCGCTTTGCCTCCATATCTTACATTTAGTCATTTAGCAGATTATCTTATCCAGAGCGACTTAAAGTACAGGGATATTCCCCTGAGGCAAGTAGGCTGGGAATCAAACTGGCAACGTTCTGATGAATAGCCCTATTCCCTAACCGCTCAGCCATCTGACTCCCATAACTCCTCTTCTCCTTCCCTCCCCCCCTCATCTCCTTCCAGGCGGACTTCAGGGACTACCCCCCTCTGCTGCGCCAGGCCGTGTCGGTGGCCCGGAAGATCCAGGACCCCCTGGTGGAGTACGCCCAGGTCTGCAGCTCCGACGAGGACATCCTCTGCCTCAAGATGCACCCGCAGCAGGTAACACACACACACACACACACGACACACATCCCACTGGGACTTCCCTGCTCAGATGAAGTCATTTGAACCTTCCTCACACCTCCCCGTCCCCCCCGTCCCCCTGCAGGACCAGGTGGTGAAAGAGGACCTGTTGAGTGCTCTGTACTGTGAGTTCATCAACCGGGTCAACGAGGTGGGCGTGGATGTGAATAGGGCCATCTCCCACCCCTACACCCAGAGCCTGGTCCAGTTCATCTGTGGCCTCGGCATCAGGAAAGGATCCCACCTCCTCAAGGTCAGTGTGCTTGTGTTGTTGTTGTTGTTGATGATTCAGACCAGCCTTGACAGGGCTTTCTGGATTCTTATTATGACACTACGTGTGTATGGAGAGTTGATGCGGTAAAGGCTTCTGACGAGCGTCATTCCCCTTCCAGATCCTGAAGCAGAACAACACTCGTCTGGAGAACAGGACCCAGCTGGTCACCATGTGTCACATGGGCCCCAAGGTCTTCATCAACTGTGCCGGCTTCATCAAGATAGACACGGCCTCACTCGGGGACAGGTGCCTGACTTCCTTTCCTCTTTTGAAGCGTCGCCTCTAGAACATAGCTGTGAATGAAGGCGGCGTCTGTGAAACACTTGAGTTGCACTTCCACCAAGACAGAGAGAGAGAACCCTCTCTTCTCCCCGGTACATCTCCTCCACCGCCCCTGCTTAGACCCACCAGGCCAACGAGACAAGGTGTGGGACGCGCTGTGTTGGTTTGTGTTCTGAAGTGTGTCTTCTTCTGTGGTGTCTTCCTCCCTGCCTTCCTCTCGCAGCACCGACTCCTACATCGAGGTCCTGGACGGCTCGCGCGTCCACCCCGAGACGTACGAGTGGGCTCGCAAGATGGCGGTGGACGCCCTGGAGTACGACGAGTCGGCGGAGGACGCCAACCCAGCCGGGGCTCTGGAGGAGATCCTGGAGAACCCGGAGCGCCTCAAAGACCTGGACCTGGACGCCTTCGCCGAGGAGCTGGAGAGACAGGTCGGCAGGCAGCTGTGTGTGTGTGTGGTTGTACTACGTTTTTCTGTGTTTCACGTCCAGACTCTGACCTGTGCTGTTCCGCCTCCCCCGTCGCTCAGGGTTACGGTAACAAGGGCATCACGCTGTATGACATCCGGGCTGAGCTCAGCTGCAGGTATAAAGACCTGAGGGTTCCCTACAGGCCCCCCAACACTGAGGAGGTCTTCAACCTGCTCACCAAGGAGACGCCTGAGACCTTCTACATAGGTAGCACACACACACATTGTCCTTTTAAGCACACAGTTTAATGCCCCCCCCCCCTCTATACACCCAGCTCACTCATCACATTCCTGTTCCTTGTTTACCTTGCCAGGTAAGCTGATCACCAGCGTGGTGACGGGGATAGCTCACCGGCGCCCCCAGGGGGAGAGCTATGACCAGGCCATCCGTAACGACGCCACCGGCCTGTGGCAGTGCCCCTTCTGCCAGCAGGACAACTTCCCCGAACTCAGCGAGGTACCGTATCTGACCCCTGACCTTTCACCCCACGCCACCCTGATCTATCTGATTGTCATGTCTATCCTCAACTAAATGGAAGTGTACCCCCAGCACACCTCACCCACACAGCTGTGTATAGTTTAACGATTCAAGCAATTCTCTCCCTGTTTTCCTCTGGCTTCTTCTTTTCACTCTCTCCAGTTCTCTCCTTCTAACCCTCCCTGCATGTGTCTCCCTGCCAGGTGTGGAACCACTTTGACAGTGGCTCGTGTCCAGGGCAGGCTATTGGTGTGCGGGCCAGGATGGACAACGGGGTCCAGGGCTTCATCCCCACCAAGTTCCTCAGCGACAAGGTGGTCAAACACCCAGAGGAGAGGGTCAAGGTACCAGACACACACAATGAACCATAGCTGTATTTGAATTAAATCAGCCAATGTTTATATTAGTGAGGTGTTCGGCCTGTTTGATACAAGTCAACCAATCATCCCTTTTTGTCTCCCTGTTTTCCAGGTGGGGATGACAGTGCACTGCCGCATCATGAAGATCGACATTGAGAAGTTCAACGTTGACCTGACCTGCCGCACGTCCGACCTCATGGACAAGAACAACGAGTGGAAGCTGCCTAAGGACACCTACTACGACTTTGACGCTGAGACGGACGACGCCAAGCAGGAGGAGGAGCTCAAGAAGAAACTGCAGAGAACCAGTCAGTAAACAATACTGAACTAGTCAGTGAACAATACTGAACCAAACAGTCAACAATACTGAACTAGTCAGTAAACAATACTGAACCAGACAGTAAACAATAGTGAACCAGACAGTAAACAAAAGTGAACCAGTCAGTCTACAATACTGTACCAGTCAGTATACAATATTGAACCAGTCAGTATAGATGGAGGACTGATATTGTAGACAATAAAAGCAACAACAAAAAGTGCTGACTAACACCAGGCACACATAGTTACATTTCATATCACCATTCTGTCCACTTAACTCCTATTTCCGTCTCCCCCTCCCCCCACCAGCCTACATCAAGCGTGTGATCGCCCACCCCTCCTTCCACAACATCAACTTCAGGCAGGCCGAGAAGATGATGGAGTCCATGGACCAGGGAGACGTGGTGATCAGACCCAGCAGCAAGGGAGAGAACCACCTCACCGTCACCTGGAAGGTCAGGCCCTTGGGCAGGCAGGCAGGCAGGCAGGCAGACACGCAGCAGGTTGACCTGGCTGACTGACAGGCAGAGTGAACTGATCTGGATTTGGTGCTGTTGTTTGTCAGGTGGCTGATGGTATTTACCAGCACGTAGACGTGAGAGAGGAGGGAAAGGAGAACGCCTTCAGTCTGGGACACACACTCTGGATCAACACTGAGGTGATGAAGTGTGTGTGTGTGTGATGTGTGTGTGTGTGTCGGCAAGTCTCTGTCTAGGCTTGTGTTTTATAGCAATATTGTTGTTTTATGTTACGTGTCTGAAAGCTGTCTCGGTCTCTCTTGTCTCTGTCCGTGTAGGAGTTTGAAGATCTCGACGAAATCACGGCTCGTTACATCCAGCCAATGGCAGCGTTCGCTCGCGATCTCCTTGGACACAAATACTTCCACGAATGCTATGGAGGTGACAGGAAGGTAGGGAGAGACTGGTGGTACCCTCGGCAGTGTACTCAAAGTGCTGCTGATAAGCTGTTAACACCAGTTTCTTGTTTTTCTAAATCTATCCTTAGTCTTTGGTTTTGTTTTCAGACAATTCACATTCTCTTCTTTTCCCTCTCATGACTAGAAAATGGAAGAGTTGCTGATCAGGTCAAAGAAAGAGAAGCCCACATTCATCCCCTACTTTGTGTCGGCCTGTAAAGATCTCCCAGGGAAGTTCATCCTGGGCTACCAGCCTCGCGGCAAACCCAGGTGAGTCGTCTCCTCTCCTGATAGGCTGGTCCCCCCCCCGATGATGACCATATAAGGAGCTGTCGGGTCACACAGGACCACCCACCTTGTGATGGACCGCCGTCAACCATAACGCTGAATCCTAACCCTGCTCCCTCTGCTCTGGCTCTTTAGGATAGAGTACGTGACCATTACCCCTGACGGCTTCCGCTACCGCTCTCAGGTGTTCCCCACGGTTAACGGGCTCTTCCGCTGGTTCAAGGACCACTTCCAGGAGCCCATACCGGGTTTGTGACCACAGCTTATCGGCTGACTGTCTTGGAGAAATGCTGATATTTTCTGAATTGGAGCAGTCCTGGACTGTGTCCTGTGCTCTATGGTGATGACTTTCTCTAACTCTTCACTGTGTTGTCCTCTGTTTCAGGAGTCACCCCGAGCAGTGGCAGCAGAACACGAACACCTGCGTCTCACAACGCTACGCCAGCCAACATCAACATTGCCGGTCAGTCTCTCACAATTTGCATGGCTAGTCTTGTGGGGACTGAAAACGCTAATCTTAACCCAAAAACCACACACACTCTGTTATTGCCTTATGCCTTGTATCTTATCTCTCTCTCTCTCTCTCTCTCCCTCAGACCTGACGCGAGCTGTCAACTCCCTGCCTCGCAACATGACCTCACAGATGTTTAGCGCCATTGCGGCGGTAACAGGCCAGGGCCAGAGCCAGAGCCAGAACCCCAACACCACGCCCGCCCAGTGGGGCTCCAGCCAATACGGTTACAGCGGCAGCACGGGAGCAGGAGGGGGGGGCAGCTCCTCGGCCTATCACGTAAGTGTTTCCTCAGGGAAGGGGGAGGGGACAAATCCAAGGGTGTTCCATCAACGTCCGAATCCAGACACCCACATTTCCACACATAACTGCAGGCGCTTTAGGTTGTTTAAAAGTCTTTAAATTACTCGGACAATTGGGAGTGTTTGTGCTTACCTAAAGAAACCCCTTTCATCTTTGCAGGTGTTTGCCACGCCCCAGCAGCCGATGGCCACGCCCATGATGACCCCCAGCTTTGCGTACACGCCGAACCAGCAGACCGTGGGCACGCCCCAGTACCCCGGCTCCACCCCTCAGTCCTCGCACGGACACTCGCAGTCGCACTCTCACAGCCACGGCCACCACAGCAGTCACCACGGCCACTCGTCTGGCACGCCCTCCTCCTCCACCTCCAGAGGACGCACACCTCAGCAGCCCAAGTGAGTAGAGAGCACAGGCCTCAGCCAGCAGGGCTGGGCGCTACCGGTTTGTTAATGTGTTCTAAAAATGGCCATAGTACCAAATGGGTTGGTGTGTCAACGTACGTAGGAGAATGACCATGTAGACGCACTAAGCCTGTCGGTGTTGTAGAAACATAAACCGTCTCTGCCACTGCTCCGTTAACCCCCCGCGTGTCGCCCCCTGCAGGTCGGGTAGCAGCACTGCGGTGGACTGGGGCAAGATGGCCGAACAGTGGCTGCAGGACAAGGAGGCCGAGAGGAAGAAGAGGACCCCCCGGATGACCCCGCGACCCTCGCCCAGCCCCATGATCGAGAGCACGCCCATGTCCATCGCCGGAGACGCCACGCCACTGCTGGACGAGATGGACCGATAGGACAGGGAGGGGGGGCCGTCCTCCCACCCCACCCCCCCTTACCTCACCCTCATTTGAACCATCCGCACATCACCCACCCTCATCTTCCCACCCCTGCCTCGCCTTGCCTCATTCGTCCTGCCATTCAGCGGGTCCTTCAGACAGGAACCCCAATAATCCAGACCGCCGTGTTATAGCTACTGTGTATCTAGTATGGGCCCCCCCCCAGCTACTCCAACACTCGTACCTGCCTCAACTCTCTGTGGTTTCTCTATTCTCTTATCCGACTACATACTGTTTTATATATAAATGGTGAGGAAACACTGTATGCCTCTCAGATTGTCCAGATAAAGACAAAGCAATTGAAACGGCTGACAAATGCAGATAGGACATGGACCTACGGCGAGTGCTTGTATTTGTCAGACAGCCTCCGTTATTTCTTTTTAAGGATTCAATGGGGGCTAGGCTATACGTTCTTTTTACTTTTTCGTTTTTTTTTAAGAAAATAAATAAATTAGGAGATGCTATTGAAAGCGTCTGATTGGTTGATGAGTTGTTTTCCCCAGGGTTCTTTGGCAGTCGACATCTCTCTCTTCACAGACCCCATATCCATTGCCCCCTTGTGATTGGAGGTGTCGTTGACAAAAGTTGCCATCAAGTGCTTTGACTAACCAATCAGGAAGCTGTCTGCATTTTTGTATTGCATCAAAACAAATAAAGACACAGTTTTCAGTATGAACCCTAAGCCTGCACTTCTCACATGTCTGTAAAACCAACACCCACCTCAGGCTCTCTGACTGTAGACTGGCCTCACAAGTCTATAATGTTGAGAATGTGCTGTTGTAAATAAAGGGCTTCTTCATTCTCAAGAATTAGGGTATTAGTATTATTTGAAAGTTGAAACAGTGATTTGTTGGACTTCTTTGCAAAAGACTTGAAAGAAGTTAGAAGATTCCTATGTTCACTTTTAACCTTTGCAATTAAACTTCTAGTTGGCGTTTTCCAAGTTAATGTATTTTGCGGTGTCCATATTTCTTCTTTTATTCTTTAGTAGTTTATCAAACCATAACTAGTGATTTAGCAAATTTGCTGAAGGTAGTTTTGATCTTGTCTATGTCATTTGTGTTACTTTAGTACCTTAAAATGTTTGCATTTTATCTGCATTACCTTGTTCCCAGCAGCATTCTTGGTCAGTGTTTCAGCTCATGGTAGCTTGGAAGTGTGCCAGTGAAGTGCCCTATTTTGCTGTCCCAAAGCTCCACCCCATCCATGCAAACCCAGGTCACAAAATGAGCAAGCTCAGGTTTGAATGAGGTGCTACAGATAATGTTGCCATCCATTATTCTAAGGCCAGATCTGACCAGTATAGGGAGGGCTAACTCTGGGGATGTTGTGTGGGTGGACGGTCTTGGCTCTCACCTACTTGTATGTGTTGCCTGTTGTGCATGGCATTGCCAATGGGTTGGATTTTGATACGTTTGCCCGTGTACAGCTGTGGTTAATTCAGAGCAATGGGAAACGAGAGGCTGCTGCGTATGAAATTGCAAAGTAAATGCATTGGTTTCAGTCAGGCACGAAATTGAATCGATTTAAATACTCAGATTGTATTTCTGTGACATACTGTGCAATTTATATAAGCAGCCCCTGGTGTTGTCGGTTAAGAGATCATGGATGTGAAATTATGTCTTGCATTACACTGCTGTTAACCCTTTCTACCGTATATGTGATCCCTTTAAAATAAAAGTTCATTTTGAAGCTTCCTGTGTTCTCTGTGGTGGTCTGTTTGCTACATGTCATGGGAGAAGTGTTGGGGAGTGTTGTATATACTGAACCAGTATGATCCTCTGAGTGAAATAACTGATTTAACATGACATTTATTCATGCTGCCATAATAAACTGCAAAAACATTCTACAGAACTCACACCACTGTAGTAGGTCTGTTCCAGTGTTTCGCATAATGTGATTGGACTCGGATATAAATAAAACATTCTCCTCCTTGTCTCTGCAAACAATCCCTCCATTTTGGGAGCAGGAGAGATGAGTGTTTCTGGAGACGAGCTGTGTTGAGTGGCGTCATGGGAACAGGCGTACGCATCACATTAGCATCTCAGACACATGACGGCTAGAGCAGACTGAGGAAATAACCCAGCGAACAAAAAAAAGGCCATTAGGTCTGCTGATGTCTCATTCTCCAGTAAAACAACATATCTTCAGAGAGGCACATGATTCGAGACAATAACATGGGATCTCGCTGTACGCCATGTTGTCTTATGCACGCACCAGCGAGGACAACAGAGTGAGTCTGAGACTGGTTGTTAGCAATGGTAGCTATCATCTTCAGTTTCAGTTGTATCTGGAGAACAGGCCTGTTGTTGTCAGCGTTGACCTCAGCCGAGGGTCTTGTGATTACTGAGGCTACCAGGCCTGGCTCCACGGTGGATTCTTCTGATGATCCCTTAATTGTTTCCTGCTACTCTACAATGATCTACAATGAATAGTCCATTGGTGCCCATGGTTCCGTAACTCTTTGCCGACAGATTGTGGATTCCAGAATTTAGTTTGGGTTGTCCCATTTAGCTTCGCGTAAATGTACTGAAACAACTCTGTATAAATGTCCAGCCCATCAGCAGCAGTTTGCTTTTTTCTTGGTCGGTTTGTGCTTCTCCGTGCTGTCAGTTATCCCTAAAGGAACACAGACGAGGACCGGGAACGAGATTAGGGTGACACTTCTCTGAAAAGAATCCTTCCGACTTTGGCAGGACTTACTGATGATGTCACCGATCTGCCTGCATCCGCTCCTCTCCAGCTCTGCCAGCACGTTGGCTTCGAAGGTCAGAGACGCGACCCGGAAGAAAAAGTCCTTGATGCCGTCACCTGGGAAGTAGGAAGGAGAAGAGGACATAAAAGTGTGTGTGTGTGTGTGTGTGTGTGTGTGTGTGTGTGTGTGTGTGCATATGTCAATCTTCTGTTATTAGTCATCTTACCTGATTTAGCAGACACTGCCCAGTACTCTGCTTTGATCTCTTCAGACAGTCGGATGGCCTCCTGCTCCATATATTCCAGCTGGTCAGGAGACTGAGAGAGGAAGATACATTTGGATTTTAAGTGAATGATTACCATTTTGGTTGCGTCTATACGTGGGTTGTTTTTCATGGGTAACTCACACTGAGGTCCTTCTTGGTTCCAACCAGAAACAAGAGCACACTTGAGGGGTCGTTCTCCTTCATAGCATCTTCCAGCCACTGCCTGAACAGAAACACATAGCAGCCCACCCACACCCAACATGACCTTATTACAAACTGGATTATGGTGGAGAATGATCCACGTGAATGAACCAGCCTGTGCTGGTTTCTCATACCTGGCATGTATCAGAGATCCCACACTGCTCAAGTCAAATACCACGATGATGGCTGAAGAAACAGACAGAAACAGACACATCATTACTGAGGCATTCTCACAGGCATTCTCTCTCTCATGTGCTTGTAGTGTGTGTGCGTGTGTGTGGCTGTGTGTGTTACCCTGTGCTCCTCTGTAATATGTGGAAGCAATACACTTGAACCTCTCCTGTCCAGCTGTGTCCCATCTAAAAGACAGAGAGACAGTCAGAGGGAGAGATGTTGTTATCCACTACCAAAGCCCATTTTAAATTCATATGAAAAGTGAATGATTGTGTCTGTATGTGTGTGTGTGTGTGTGTTGCCAATGTTAAAAGTATACTCACAGCTGTAAACTAAAAGGTACACCCAGCACTTCGAATCGCTCCATCTCAAAATCCACCCCAATAGTAGCCTTATAATTCTTATCAAACATGTCCTTACAAAACCTAAAGTTCAGTTCAAGACAGAGAGCATTACATGGAGGAGAGATCATCTGCTTAATAACCTTTCAACGCACTGAAATACCAAACCTAACAGAAGGCTTCCTTATGGAACTGACTGAGGACGTAAAGCAAGCCCTCAAGTCAGTCAAACAATGAGCCTTTGTAAATGACAATGTGACTGCATTCTGACAATAATTCCTGGAAGCCACAAAATGGGGTCAACAGGTGTGAACCGGAGGATCAAATCAATGGTTCAGAAAGTAAACGTGCTGAAGCCTTAGTCTGACTCAGCACCTGTTGTGGGTGTGTGGACTAACTAGGGTATCATGGCAACAACAAAATAACAGGAGGTGATGTAGTCAGCAGTCTATAAAATTGATGAGATAGCTTACTAAAGGATATGAGTGTTGCACAATGAGCCAACACTTTGTTATATGGATTTAAACTGTACATGCATTTTACTGGTTCGTTCAGTGGAAGTGTTTCACTGCACATGCCTGCTCTTACCTGCTGATCAGACACGTCTTCCCCACAGCCACATCCCCCACAACAATCACCTTAGCAATGTTAAACCTATAAAACACAAACAAGTGTATGGAACACAGATGATTGAAATGTGTGTGTGTGTGTAGGGGAGAGATCTGGAGGGAGAGGTCTGGAGGGAGAGGTCTGCTCGTTGTCTCACCCCACTGTGCCAGTCTTCTGTCCATGGCAGGCAGACGTCACCTGCGTGGGGAAGCTTTCTTTGGTGTGCAGGGCTGCATTAGGAGTGAAACACTGCAGAGGAAGCAGAGAGAGATAGGTAGAGGTAGAGACAGAGACAGAGACAAAGAGAGAGAGAGAGAGAGAGAGAGAGAGAGAGAGAGAGAGAGAGAGAGAGAGAGAGCAAAAGAAAGAAGAAAGAAACTTGTGTTCTGACTCAAACTGGGGCTTCCTTGTTAGAGCTGCCATTCCGCATGAGTTAAGGGCAAAAGCGGAGCTAAGAATATTATCTGGGTGAAAAAGTCAACCTTAAATACTCGACTTAATCGTCTCAATCTCAGGCCTCCTGAGACCCAACAGTCAGTCCTTGTGCTATTCATATACAGTACATGATTCAATTCAGATTGGCTGGAGGTGAGTGTGTGTTACCTGGGGAAGCTGAGCTATGATCCGGTCTTTTTTCACGGGTGGTAACATATTTCTCATGGGAATGTTGGAGTAGATATAACAGGCACAAACACATAGACAGACATTAACCTACACTAACTGAATCTCTCCACACAAAGCACCTGAAATGAAAAACACAGAAAAATAGAAATAGTAACTGGATTTCTTTTTATCATCCAATGTTTGCCTTGTGGATCTCCATGGTGATTCCAGCGGTCTCAATAACAAGAATAAACAAATACTGATATGCGGAGCAGTACGTGTTTGCTCCTCCATCTTCTTTGCTTGTCTGACTGAGAATATGTACAGTCTCTTTGGTAACCAAGTTTTACCCTTTCGCCTGGTTACTATGGGAACAGTAAATATGTTTGCAACCTTTTTTGTTCTCCTTTTAAACCTTGTCTAAAAGGGTGTTGCATTATCTATTGTCACGACCGGTAGAATGTGGAAATATGATGGATATGAGCATTGACTGTAGCCTAGAATGTCTAAAGGCGACACAAATCCATAACTGGTTTCATTCATAAACTTTGGATAGGCCCTATGTCAACCGTAGGCCTATTACAAAGTAACATTTTTGTCATTGAAAATTGTTTTAAAAATTAGAAGGACTTTTAGAAAAGTTAAGTTGAGTTAAAAGAGATACCATCCACTAAATCATCACAACAAAATGGACACCAGGGCATAAGACTGGTTTCCAGAAAAATCAGTTTCAGCTACAGGGTTGAAAAAATGTTATACAGTTATAGGCTACTTATTTAGGTCCATAGCCTACCTTGCAGAGAATACAAGAAACGTTTCTTCTGGCAACTCGCTCTCCACAGCAGCACTGCAAACACCTCATTCATTCGACTACATCACGAACATGCTTCCTAGTAAACAGATGACTCCGATTATGCTGCGGGCAAACAGCTCAACCCATCTTTTATACTAGCAGCAAAAGTGGGCTGAATTGGTCCTTTGAAGTGAAAATCCTTGATGTTTTGCCCTAGGCCTACTTTCTTATGCTGTATTGTTTGTATGTCACTGTGGATACAATATAGCCTGACGTTGTCATACTCATAATTCTAGTCAGATTCCCGAACAAATTTCTTTTGGGCGGGGAGAAGTTGGGCTGGCAGCCAGGCTAGATAAAATATGCGAGATTAATTCAATTTAAATACAATGTGAGCACTGTGGAAAATCACTTACATTTGGGAAAAAACACAATCCACATGGGCTTTTCCAGTAGTAATGACCAAACAACGTGTAAATGTAAGTATTTATTTTAAAACGAATTTAATTTGTTCTATTAATTATTTTAAAGGTTATATTTTGACTGTTTAAAAAAGGTATAGGCTATAATATAGCTTATATGTTTATTATTTTCTATGTTGTACATAATAATTCAGCAGAGAGGATCATAAAGAGCGCCTTTCACGGGTGGTGTGACGTATGACACTATTTGGTGTTTACGCAAACTTCAAGCGACCGCTGCGTATAAATTCTTCGACCACCACGATGTCGTTCTCTCACACCGACTTCTTCAAGAGGGAAGCAGATACATTTGAACTGAAGCGGTGTCTGGGCCTAGTAATCTCGTGAAACACCATGCCTATCTGGATACTGAAAGAATGGAAGGTTTTAGGAAAGCCTTTGTATCTTGGTACAACTTGATTTTAGTTACCAACGTGACTAATGATGTATCGTTAAGGTATGTCACGTTGACCGGTGACATACTACTTTAGCTTGGTTGCAATGGCGGGCTAGCGATGAGCTGAAACCACAAACGTGGTTTGGTGATGAAACAACACTTTAAAAGGTGAGTCTGACACAAGTAACCTAATGTATAGTTTCAGTTTGCGGAAGGGATGATAACCACATAGGAAGTGCCGTCTGATGCGACATCTGACGAAAACTCCTAAGTGTTAGATTTCTAACCTTCTGATCCGCATGCTGGAAAACTAGCTATCGAGGTAGTCGGTGGCCGGCTTGTCTAAAAATAGTCGGTAGCCGGCATGCCACTTGCAATAATGATTTGTAGTACATTGCTTACGAACTATTTTGTTTTTAAGGTTGCGATTTCTGCACTTGAGTGGAAGGACTCGTCCAACACATGTGGAGGGAGCAAGGTAACTTGGTCGATTAATGAACTCTCAATCCATGACATGCGGTTGGGTAGCATGGTCTTTACAGCTTTATCGTTGATGAGAACCTTGAATAGGAAGTGCCGTCCTATGCGACAACTGACGATTTTCATAATCCAATTCTGAGACTGCTGTACCTTTGGGTTAAGTAGTTAGTATTCAATTCTGTCCATATTTAATGTAAGCCTAATTTTCAGGAGACACTCCAAGGGTGACGAGAACCTCCTGATGGTCCTTTGGAACGTTAAGAGACTGTATTAGTTGTTACTTTGCAAACAAAGGTATGTTGAAATTTAAAACTGAAAATAGCTGGAATTACCGGCAGATTGTACAGTGGTGATCATCGGTTTTCTGAACGTTACAGATGTAAACATTAGCCCATCAGTTTTGTTTGCAGATGGTTAATTAAATTTCATTTTACTAGGTGCTCCCAGGCAATGACCATCACCCCACTCCCAACTTTTACCAGAGGTGGAATGACTCGTCCAACACATGTGGAGGGAGCAAGGTAAATTGGTTTATTAACTCCTAATCCATGACATGCAGTTGGGTAGCATGGTCTTTACAGCTTTGTCGCTGATGAAAACCTTGAATAGGAAGTGCCGTCCTATGCGATAACTGACGATTTTCATAATCCAATTCTGAGACTGCTGTACCTTGGGGTTAAGTAGTTTGCATCAAATTCTGTCCATATTTAATGTAAGCCTAATTTTTCAGGAGACACTCTAAGGGTGACGAGATGACCTCCTGATAGTCCTTTGGAACGGTAAGAGACTGTATTAGTTGTTACTTTGCAAACAAAAGTATGTTGAAATTTAAAACTGAAAATAGCTGGAATTACCGGCAGATTGTATAGTGGTGATCATCGGTTTTTTGAACATTGCAAATGTAAATGTAAGTCTCTCAGTTTTGATTGCAGACGGTTAATTGGATTTTATTTTATCAGGTTCGCCAAGGAAATGGCCCTCGCCCCCGATTTCAACTTTTACCTGAGGTAAGAAACCTATTACACTTGTGATTTAGGGGTTGTACCAAATGCTGTGATGAAATTTGAAACTGAAAACAGCTGGAATTACCGGCAGATTGTACAGTGGTGATCATCGGTTTTCTGAACATTGCAGATGTGAACATTAGCCCATCAGTTGTTTGCAGATGGTTAATTAAATTTCATTTTACTAGGTGCTCCCAGGCAATGACCGTCACCCCACTCCCAACTTTTACCAGAGGTGGAAGGACTCGTCCAACACATGTGGAGGGAGCAAGGTAAATTGGTTGGCTAACTCCTAATCCATGACATGCGGTTGGGTAGCATGGTCTTTACAGCTTTATCGTTGATGAGAACCTTGAATAGGAAGTGCCGTCCTATGCGACAACTGACGATTTTCATAATCCAATTCTGAGACTGCTGTACCTTTGGGTTAAGTAGTTAGTATTCAATTCTGTCCATATTTAATGTAAGCCTAATTTTCAGGAGACACTCCAAGGGTGACGAGAACCTCCTGATGGTCCTTTGGAACGTTAAGAGACTGTATTAGTTGTTACTTTGCAAACAAAGGTATGTTGAAATTTAAAACTGAAAATAGCTGGAATTACCGGCAGATTGTACAGTGGTGATCATCGGTTTTCTGAACGTTACAGATGTAAACATTAGCCCATCAGTTTTGTTTGCAGATGGTTAATTAAATTTCATTTTACTAGGTGCTCCCAGGCAATGACCATCACCCCACTCTCAACTTTTACCAGAGGTGGAATGACTCGTCCAACACATGTGGAGGGAGCAAGGTAAATTGGTTTATTAACTCCTAATCCATGACATGCAGTTGGGTAGCATGGTCTTTACAGCTTTGTCGCTGATGAAAACCTTGAATAGGAAGTGCCGTCCTATGCGATAACTGACGATTTTCATAATCCAATTCTGAGACTGCTGTACCTTGGGGTTAAGTAGTTTGCATCAAATTCTGTCCATATTTAATGTAAGCCTAATTTTTCAGGAGACACTCTAAGGGTGACGAGATGACCTCCTGATAGTCCTTTGGAACGGTAAGAGACTGTATTAGTTGTTACTTTGCAAACAAAAGTATGTTGAAATTTAAAACTGAAAATAGCTGGAATTACCGGCAGATTGTATAGTGGTGATCATCGGTTTTTTGAACATTGCAAATGTAAGTCTCTCAGTTTTGATTGCAGACGGTTAATTGGATTTTATTTTATCAGGTTCGCCAAGGAAATGGCCCTCGCCCCCGATTTCAACTTTTACCTGAGGTAAGAAACCTATTACACTTGTGATTTAGGGGTTGTACCAAATGCTGTGATGAAATTTGAAACTGAAAACAGCTGGAATTACCGGCAGATTGTACAGTGGTGATCATCGGTTTTCTGAACATTGCAGATGTGAACATTAGCCCATCAGTTGTTTGCAGATGGTTAATTAAATTTCATTTTACTAGGTGCTCCCAGGCAATGACCGTCACCCCACTCCCAACTTTTACCAGAGGTGGAAGGACTCGTCCAACACATGTGGAGGGAGCAAGGTAAATTGGTTGGCTAACTCCTAATCCATGACATGCGGTTGGGTAGCATGGTCTTTACAGCTTTGTCGCTGATGAAAACCTTGAATAGGAAGTGCCGTCCTATGCGATAACTGACGATTTTCATAATCCAATTCTGAGACTGCTGTACCTTGGGGTTAAGTACTTTGCATCAAATTCTGTCAATATTTAATGTAAGCCTAATTTCAGGAGACACTCCCAGGGTGACAATTAACATCGTGATTGTTCCAAGTCCTGATGGTCCTTTGGAATGGTAAGATAAAGTATTAGTTGTTGTTGTTACGGTTGCAAACAATGGTATGTTGAAATTTAAAACTGAAAACAGCTGGAATTACCGGCAGATTGTACAGTGGTGATCATCGGTTTTCTGAACGTTGCAGATGTAAACATTAGCCCATTGGTTGTGTTTGCAGACGGTTAACTAGATTTCGTTTTACTAGGTCCTCCAAGGCAATGACCATCACCCCAACTTAAACTTTTACCTGAGGTAAGAAACCTATTACACTTGTGATTAAGGGGTTTTGCCAAATGCTGTGATGAAATTTGAAACTGAAAACAGCTGGAATTACCGGCAGATTGTACAGTGGTGATCATCGGTTTTCTGAGATTTGGCTGAATTAAAGACTTGACTTTTTTTTATTAAAAAGATTTTATAATGGATGATTTGTATCCTCATTTAGGGTGACCCTGCACAAGGAACAATGGGTAAGCACACTCCAGTGTCAAAGCATACTGCAGAATCCTCCTCTGATTCACTGATGTAGTAATGATGAAATTTAAACTGAAATAGCTGGAATTACCGGCAGATGGTTCAGTGGTGATAATCGGTTTTCTGAACACCAGTGATAGTTCAGTGTTGAGTAGTGGGTTTATCTTCTGTAACTAATTATTTGGATTTTTTTACCTTCTGTAGTTAACTGGCGATCCAGGGGGATGTCTACATTGGCTGCATGAAGACCTGGGAGCCAGAGGATGACTGCCAGCTGTTTCAGTTTTTGGAACGTGTGACTTTCTACTTAAATAAAGTTCAAAATCCATACAGAACTGTACCTTGCATGAGTTTAACAGTATACATTTCACATCACTTCAATTCTTCAATGTCCCTGAATATCATAGTTGTCAACTAGATGCAGAATAAAAACATTGTGTTCAAAACCACTGCTAAACTTGGTTGCGGTAAAGCCAGAGTTCCTGTGGGGTCTAGAGTTTTAATTCTGAACTTGAAATGCAAGGCCTTAGAACGGACAGTTTTTCATCCAAATTCTTACATTTAATTTAGTCAAAGGTTTTACCCTTAATGTCCAGAAATGCTGGCTGCAGAAAGTTACAAGTAGCAAAAAGTTGCGTCATAGCCTACAAAAGTGGAGCTCTAGAGGGTATGATTTACGGGGGGGTCAAATTGGTCTGAACGCTCTTCTTACAGCTCAATTTTTCATGGACATAACTCAGTTGAATTTCTTTTTAGACCCCTGTAGTCTCAGCACGCTCCCTGACTGTCTCTAGATCCCTTTTCCCAACTATCGAATTGTGATTTCAATATATGCTTATATAAATAAAATTGAGAATCACTTGAAGACTAATTCACATGAATTGCGATTCAATCTTTTCCCCCACCCCCTAGTACCTTCTACTGTTGAATTTCAATCTTTATGATCTTGGTGTTAAAGGTCTTAAATTGACTTAATGAAACCTGCTGAAACCCTGTAAATAGTTCCATGAAGGGATGTTCACTGCCTATAAAGGGGGCACTGGCATGTCATTTGGTACTGAATTCAGATGTCCCTATATAACCTCTGCTCCAATACCAGTCCTGAAAAAAAAAACAAGTGGTTTACAAAACAAACTTTATTTTCTGGTGATGACACAATGATCAGTTCATGTCTGGGAATGTTTACTATTCCATCTGGAATAATGATTGGCCATTTTCAGAGAATACTAACTGGTGGTGTACAAAACCTTTTATAGAATTGTATCCGTGGGAACATTTTGGATGTAGAATGCCTCCAACCAAATAGCTGTCATATTTACTCACACAGGTACCACATACAGTATGGAGATACTTAAAACAGCTTGGTTACTGTCGCCAACCACTCAGTTCTGTTTTCACATGGGGGCAACGAACACAGGCATATTGCTGTTAAGTAACTGAACAAAGTATCGGAGGTGAAATGTCACATGATGTCCCCTTTTGGGCAAAAAATAATGGTGCCCGGTTCTTATTGGTGTCCTGTAGAGATCTCATTTAATTCCAAAACGTCAGTTCAAAAGAAAGACTGAGCCAGAAGGTTTAAAATAGAGGGCTAAGGTCAATGCCTGTGGTAAACTGACACAAATCACTTCCCTCTACCATCCAAGCTTTCTTTAATTTAACATCACTCTTAACATTCCACCCCACCTCCCTACTCAGTCCGTGTCACTCTGTACCCAAATCTCCTTTCCCTCCCTCACTCCCCTGACCCCTCCCTCAGGTGTCGGAGTCAGAGCCGTTGCTGCTGTCTCGGCTGATCTCAATCTGTAATGACGGAAGGTTGTCCAGGCGACTCTTCTTCATCTTGTGTGTCTGCTGCTCCTTCTGTTTAATCATGGCCCCCCATACCTTCTGGAGGGCTGAGTCATCCTCCTCTTCGACCTCTTCCCCTCCCTTCTTTACGCCCACCCTGGAGGCGACTGACCCCGATCTCCGACTAGGTGCTTTCCCGTCTAGAGGGCCGTCTTTGTGGGAGGGGCCAAGTCTGCTCCACAGACGACCTGTACAGATGAGATGAGGGAGACAGTCAGAAACATTGTGAGCAAATTGATTACTGATTTATGAGAGGAAGTGGAACAGAATTACAATTAATATGAAAGACTAAACCGCATGCCCCGTGCCATATTTACTATTGGAGGAGACTATGCTTTTTGCTTACTTGTTTTTCTGTCTTTGGACGTGTCGGAGTAAAGGCGGCGGGCATCTTGTTTGGCCACACCCAGTCGGCTGTGCACATCAGTGGTTGGTTCTCGTGGAGGGGGACTGTCTCTCAGGGTTACGGGGGAGGTGGAGCGTCGTGTCTCTGGGGAGTACGCCCTCTTCCCCAACCTCTGCCTCACATCTACACACAGAAAACACAAAACACCCCGTTAAGGCCACTTTCATATGAGTAAAGTAGTGTGCAGTAGCTCTGCATTTAAAAGCCCTTGTACAGCGAAATCGTTCCTGTCTGGTGTGACTGACCCGTCTTCCCAGATGTAGCCACTGGGGGGCGCTGTCTGTTCTGAGTGAGCCCCTGTCTTTTCTCCTCCAGCAGTTGTCGCACATCGATCACTTTGTCTGGAATGCTTTTAGACCCTCCTCCGCTGCCGATCCTGTTCCGCACACCGCTGCCCGAGCTGCTGTCGCTCCGAACAGCGTGTCTGGAACATTAACCGGTAGAACAGACGCTGGTGACTGCTGCAAATTCTTCCACATGCATTTACAGACCATGCGCTGGCCGGGAATCGAACCGGTTAATAGCCCGATTAATACTGATTAATGATTAATAGCCCGATTCCCTAACCGCTCAGCCATCTGACATCACAAAATAAACCGACCTCAGGAAAAGGTCGCCTCACCGTAAGCTCTTCAGATTGGTCTCCACCTCGTCCGCGTACATGGTCATCTTCATGCTCTTCTTGGGGGAGGGGGTGGAGATCATCTTCAGCTCCAGGTCGTAGTCCATCTCGTCAGAGTCCGAGGAGGGGGACGGAGACCTTGCCCCGCGACTACGCATACCCCCCGAGCCCCCCCCACGCCCCCCAGCCGCCTCCCCCACACGCACCCCCGCCGGCCCCCCCACACGCACCCCCTTCTCCCGGTACTCGACTACCCTGTCGTCTGAATCCATGTCCTCCTCTCCCCCATCGTCATCTTCCTCCTCCTCCTCTTCCTCAATGGGCTCCTCTGGCAAGTTCACCAGGTCAGCTGGACAGACGGAACAGGCAAAGTGTAAGAAAAAGCAACTTGATGCGTGTACCGAACATGTTCATGGGAGTCTTGGCTTGTGTGTGTGTTTGTGTGTTGCTCGTACCAGAGTGCCTGTGTGTGTAGGGTGGTGTGTGGCCCAAGCTGTCTCCAATGAGTGGCTTCTTGGTCTTGATGACATCTCTGTGGATTCTCCGTGTGTGGAATCGCCTCTTCCTGAGGCAGATGGGAGAACATTGCACATGTTTAGGGCGTCCACTGGGACGTCATTAGGCTGGACATCCAGCGGGGGGGCGATCTTCAGCGTGGAGCAGTCTGCACCGTTCAGTTCTGAAGACGCCGGTTCAAATGCAGTCAGAGTTGGTTCTTACCAGGAGTTGCTGAGGATGCCTTTCATGCCCCCGTAGTTTGGGTTGCCGTACTTCATGTAATATCTGCTTTTTCTGGCAGCTCCCAGCTCTTTCTTGTCGTCTGTATAGAAAGGGGAGGAGAGCAGTCTTCTGTGAAACACTCGCAATCTGTTTTTCAAGCACCATCCATTTTCACATTGTAAAGGCATCCATTTTGATCTATTGTGCGATGCGTTTCACTGTATAATGAGTGTCTGGTTATGCCATGACTTTGCATAACAGAGTTAAAGAGATTGTGTGTGTGTCTGGCTGTGTGGAGGGGGGGGGGGGGGGAGAGAGTCTGTACCGTGAGTAGCGATTCTCAAGAAGAGATTGTTGCCTTTGAAGATTTTGGTAGCTGGTCGAGGTTCGTTCCGTAACAAAGACTCCTGCTCTGCCTGAGATAACAGGTCCACCTGCAACACAGTCGCTCCAGTTTAGATGAGTCACCCATGCAGCCCAACTCAACTAAGTCAGTTCAGAACAAACTCCCAACTGTCTCCTGCCATACCTGGGAATCCTCTAGGTCTGGTTTCTTCTCCGTCTCTCCTTCACTTTCGCTGGCTTTTCCTTCACACTCATCACTGGTTTTCTTATCCGTCACCACCGCCTCCTCCTCCTCCTCATCTACCTCTCCTTCTTCATCATCATCATCATTGTCGTCATCATTTGAGCCCCGACTTCTTTGAGCTGAGACAGAACAGAGTACAGATCAGAGACAAACACCAGGTGGTGAATGTGGCCCTCCCAGTCCCGTAGTCTGCCTCACCTTTGTTCTCCTCGGATGCCAGATCTGGCTCTTTGCTACCATCTGTTTCCGTGGTAACCGCCTCTTTGTCTGGCATGCGGCTGATGTTGAGGAGGGCCCGAGTAGAAGTGACATCATCAAGCCACACTACGTTACCTAGGTAATAAAGTCACCGATACATTATTGCAGGCCACAGTTATGGTGTCATGTCACTATTATTAAACCACTTATCTATGGTCAATTTCAATGTGTGGGTCTGTGTGCAGAAGGGGGTTGTCTCAAACTCGACTTACAGGAAGTGTCATCAATCCACTCGATATGTGCTGGAGGGTATTCCTTGAAATATCCAAACACATCCTGGGTGCTCATGTTATCCACTCCTGCAACATGCAATGCCTCCAAACGCAAACTGGGTATGGCTGTGAAAGACAGAGAGCATGAGTGGACTGTGTAACATAGAAGTTCATTACCACTAAGCAGAGGAAGAAATGTGGCTCCAGAATGTATTTGGATTCTGCGGCGAGACTGTCTGAATGTAGAAATCCTATGATGATTTCCTCTGTGGAGCACTATACCTTTCTTCATCATATCTCTGTCCAGCATCACATTCTTCTGAGCTACGTTGACCTCTGGACTGAAATGGAACCGCCTTGCTCTTTTCTCCTTTTTCTCGATCGCCTCCTGTTATGGAAAACACACACACAGTTACAGTAAGAAGAAACTATCAATGTTTCATGAAATAACACTGATATAGCATTTCATAATATTTCTCATTTATTTCAGGGACAATATACAATAATCAACAGCAAAACTGTAAGTGCGCCAGAGTTAGCAAGAGAGGCAGATTTTCATCTGCTGTCCCCAGCCAGATGTTTAAAGGCAGCCTAAAATGACAAAATATCCAATAACATACTAAGGTTTAAATAAGTCAATAAACATACAGTAACGTAGACACACCCAGTTCACATATAAGCAACAGAAAAGAGTACTTGCAGTACAAGTGCATAAATAGCACTGAGGCACATAGCTAACATACATCAACACGGCAAACACACATATAAGCAGACAGTACATCAGTGCTTGCATATCTGATTGGCAACAAGCCATTCCTTAAGGCTATGTTTAAATGTTTTGTATGTGTCTTTTGTGCGTATACCCTATGGATTAAAAAGAGTTTGGGTACCTTCGATGTAACGTCGATTCCAGTGATGAAAGTGCCTGCTTTGTTTTCATACCGCCGACTTGTGTCCTAAAAACAAGCATGTTGATTTAAAAAACTCATTTGGAGTCAATCAGCATTAGAATCAGAATCGTGTTTAATCGCTAAATTAGTGGTCACAAACAAGGAATTTACTTTGGTGTGCAGGTGCATAGATATATATATAGTTATATATATATCTATGGGCAGGTGCATACAGTGAACATTTAAACATAGTGAACAAAGTTAAAATGTAGAAAATGTACAACAAAATAAAATACTATGGCTATACAATATAATTTAAAATACGATATATAAAATAATATAGATTCTTTTTGCATTAATACAATCATTTAAAATGTCCCAAATTGTTTCTCTTGAGCAACAAAGTATACATGAATAGACAAAAAATATATTCTTGAATGACATTCTAACGTTCTCTACACCACTGATATGGGTGCTAATGTTGAGCAACATTGGTGGCTAGCAGGCTGAAACTTGTTGCCTAGTTAGTAGCTAGCTTGCTTGCGATAACTAGACTAGTAGCAATCTCACTCTCAATCTGACTGGGTCAGCTAAATCGAATGTAAAAACGGTCCTGTAGTGCAACCCAGTATAACCCATCCAGCTAGTGGCACTAGGTACGGAACCAAAACACTATGTGACCTTATCCTGCTGGACTATATGAACAAGAACGTTAGCCAGCTACTGTTTATAACCGTAGCACTAGCTAGCCAACATAAGCCACACAACGCACCGTCATCAGTCGGGAAAGCAACTCATTTCACAGTTCAGGCAAATGTACATAAGACTAACACATTTACCAGACTAAGTCTGTGGAGCTGTTAACGTTAGCCAACAGACCACCCATCTTCGGGTGCCAAGCACGCAGGTCGCCCATTCATCATACGCAGTTCACAGGCATGGTACTTCAGTCCGCGGTCTGAATTAGCTTGCTAGCAGTAGCAAACTAGCTCTATCTTGCTCAGGCCTATGTTAGCCACCGCTAGCTAATGTTAGCTGGACAAACTCACCGGTAACAATTCCTTCAGAGAACGATTGACTGGAATATCCTCCACCTCCAGCTCGCCTTCCTCCACCTCCATAGGTTCAGACTCACGGGCATCTCGGTCCGAGTCTGATTCTGAGTCCGATTCTGAGCGATCAGACCCGCTATCTGACTTTACAGACACCCGTAGGCTCCGTACTGCCGCCATGGTGCTTGCACTTTGCAGCCGTTTGGTATACAGGAAGGAAAAAAATTAAGTAACCTGTTTGAAACGTGCTCTGGAACAGATGCGTTCAAGAGTTATACCTTAATTGAGAATACCAATGTCTTGCCAAGGTCGTACTTGTCTAGGGACTAAGGGATGAGATAACAACAGTGTTGTCAACACCGTTCCAAAAGACCAAACCAATATCGCTGCTGGACTGACCTATTTTAACTTATTTAAATTTTTACAGATTTTTTTTTCTCAAACGTGTATCTTGAATGCAACTCACTACACTTAAACAATATAAGCCTAGTAGCCTACACAACTTAATACATTCGTAGATTTTTGTCAACATTCATGCTCAAATGGAACATTTATTAACAAGAAAAACCTGTTACACGTACACATTTGTGACATAAAATACATTATTTTATTCAACAAATTATACATTGGCACATTTTATGTACACTTCAAATCAATTAGGCCCTACATGAATTTAAACGGTTTATTAACAGTAATTGTCCAAACACAAGCCATGAGAACGTTTTGAGCAAACACACATAGGACAAAGCTTGGTCATGTGGACCTAGTGGGAGTGACTCAGGCATTGAATCAGCCTTCACAAAGAAAGAGTTTTATACTTTCTTTGCCCGGGGCAGGAACACACAACACATACTGGGACCTCACTTCCGATGGATGGTCAAGATTTAAGTGGTTCCTATGGACGGCATCTTTGTCTTTTGTCTTTCATAATTCAACACTATGTTCTGTTTGCAGCCATTAGATAAATCTAGATCTTTGGATTATGTTTTTTTTTATGATATATTTCTTAATGTGAAAATGATTGTACATACTGTTTAACTCTGTACTTTACAAAGATCATTTATAACAGTAAACACCAGTTACAGGTTCTTTTTAAATAGGGAAGGTGCATGATTAGAAAATAGGGACTCTTTGCATTCAGTGCAATTAAATACATTAAATACCAACGATCATATTTTCGGTGTGACACATTTATAAATATCATAAATATTATCACACAGGGAAATCTTCAGAACCGCATCATTTAGTGCATGTTTTGATTTCACTTGACATCACAAGGCAGTTTTCTGCTTCTTTTGCAGGGATAATTGTTTCAGACAATTGCGAACACAAACAATAAAACATCCTTTACCAATAAATAGTAAAGAGTTGTATGCCAAGCGAATACATTTCTCTTTTTCCAAAATGGTTTTTGGCTCATAAAGAAAATACCACACTCTTATTGATGTTCATTCTGTTATTTGTGTCAGTGTGATGCCGTGATTGGTTTGGACTTTTCTCCTAAGGTCTCCACAGAGCTGGGTGGGCGTATACCACTCCCCTTTTACCATCACCGAGCAGGACTCTGCTTGGGTCTCCATTATGGTTCCTGTGAGTAGTGTATGTTGGTCTGTCAGGCTATCTGTAAGTATGTATTCATGCCTGCCTGTTTTTCTGCCTGCCTGCCTGTCTGTCTGTCTGTCTCTCTTTCTGCCTGTCTGTCTGTCTGTCTGTCTGTCTCTCTTTCTGCCTGTCTGTCTGTAGCCTCTGTCTGACTGTTCATCCAGCCACATTCAGTCATCCAGCTCTTTATCGGTTCAAGCAGGCTGCCTTAAATACCGATCCATAAGTTCTTTCATCTATTTCTGTTACCACCTAGTGTCCCTGTTGAGCCAGAGAGAGAGAGAGAGAGAGAGAGAGAGAGAGAGAGAGAGAGAGAGAGAGAGAGGGGTGAGTTTCTCATGAACACTATGTACAGCATAGGAACATATATAGGAACTTCACATCACAATGACTCTTTTGAGAGACTTGTTGCTCTTGTAGGTTAGTTATAACGAAGTTAACTCTTGAACTCTTGTACTCGCTGTGAAATATTTTACTGTTGATTGTTCTTCTACAGGTACAGCCTTGCACTTTTTGGGGTTCATGTTGTTTTAATTTGTAACTTGTATAACTGCATGCTTTATGGGTCTTCCCTTGGCAGTTGTTTAGAGTTTCACAATGTATGCTTCATGTTTTGGCTGCTTGCAATGTTTGGGACTACCTTGTTGTTATGATCAGTGACCTATGCTCTTTTGTAAAGCTCTCTCTTGGAAGTCGCTTTGGATAAAAGCGTCTGCTAAATGCGTAAATGTAATGTAATGTCATGTAATGTAACTTCAGAGATTCCACTTACCGCGGCAGAGTGGCTCAGCTTGTCAAAACGAAACTTCAAGTTGGATCTAGGTGAGCTCTTATTCTTAAATTCTTTAAAATAAGATTTTTTTTTAAATAAAAAAGCCTTGTGAGTATTGAACATTTTGTATAATTAGCTCTATATCCATCCATAAATATCCTAGATTTTAGAATCTTGCCTCCAGCTTTGGAGTGCTGTGTTTATAGCAGAGGTGGAGTGTAGATACCTGTGGGACTCCGGCACATGATGACTGGGGTTCCAGAACTTTGACCTTCCACAGTGATTGGAGGGAGGAGTGATGGGGCCAGAGTGTTCTGAAAAAATGTAAATAGTAGGCGAGTAAATTATACACACCCAATACTGGAGTCTCCAAAGTATATTGTCTACTACATATAATTAGATATACTCACAGGGTCAGAGTCATCTAGTATTTCTACCTCTCCTACTGTGGTGCTAAAACCTCCGGCGCTGGAGAAAGAATATTTGGCGTTAGTCCTGTCGAGTTCCCATATCTTCACACTAAGCCTACAATGAAGACATCATACCTACCAATGGATGCCATCAGTTCTACTTTGTTGTCTACAATTTAGATAAGTAGTACTTACTGTACATTGCTAAACTGGTATAATTTTCTATACTAGTTGTTTTCAATTTATGTTTACCTTTCCTTGTGGGGACAGGCCTCTGGAGAGCTGGGGTTTGAGGGCGTCTCTGACTTCACATGGCTACAATCAAAGCTCCTCTGGTCACTATGGAGACTAAATGTGAAAAGACATTATAAGTAATGTCTTCATGCAGTTCTGTGAAGATACGGGCATATGCATAAGAATAACCCACCAGTGTGTGTGTCTGTGTGCATGTGTGTGTGCGTGTGTGAGAGAGAGAGAGAGAGAGAAAGAGAGAGAAAGAGAGAGAAAGAGAGTGAGAGAGTGTGTGTATGTGCATGTCCTACCTGCGATGACTATGTCTCTCTGTCTGGCTGTCTACACTGAGGAGGCGGGGAAACAGACCAGAGCGTCTCTTGACTGGAGACTTTACGCTAGACGTCTGAGAGACAGAAAGAGAGAGAGAGAGGAAGTCGATACACTGCCCCACCAAGGCTGCAAAACCCCGTTGGTCTCCTTGTGTCCTCCTGCTGCTCCTCTTACCTCAGAATTACTGTGTGTCAGACTAGTGGGCAGGACCCCTCCACCCTTCGCCATCATCTCCATGGAGACACTGCGCCCTCGCATTGCCCTCTAAGAGAGGGAAGGATGAGGGTTAGGGTGGGTCAGAGAGAGGGCGAAGGAATAAGGATATTCCTGCAGAACAAACACGCTGCAGAATGGCATGATTGGTGGCAAGAGTGATGATGACTGATGAATACCAAGTGACTGAGAAGTGAGTAAGAGGAAGAGAGACCTTGATGGACTCCAGCAGGCCTCCGTGGGCGTGGCCGTTCTCTGCCCGGTCATCGTCAGGCCCGACGCCCACTCCCAGCATGCTCTGGGTGTGTCTGTGCAGCTCGTCATGGAGACCGTCCAGCAGGGCAGCCCGTGTCCTCTCCTAGGCAAGCATGCGTGCGCACACACACACACACACACATACATACATACACACACACACACACACAGGCATACACTAAAAACTACAGTATACAGTATATAATTCACATACACGTGAGAAAAAACATTTCAGTTGGTAGGTTGTTAGTATGTATGACCGCAATCACGGCTGTCCAAGTACAAATCAGAAGCATCGAAGCGCACCTCAAGCCTGGCAAAGCGGTCACTCTTGTAGCAGGCTGTCTCTGCATTGATCAGCTTGGTGAGCAGGAACTCTCTGAACTCAGGTCCCTGCAGACGGAGCGAGACACGGAAAGGCTCATTAACTCATGATCGTTCCCCTGAGAAATACCAGCTAGAGGCAGTCCACCCATGTCATGTTCTACACCGCAGGAAGAGAGGGGAAGACACCGAGGGGGGGGATGTGACAGCAGCCAGTGGGTAGACCGCAGATACAACCCTTGGTACTGAAATGTGTCAGAAAGTAGCTCCTTAATGATCAGTGTTGCTGTCTGCTCTGGACAGTTGTCTAACCTTTTTAAAGACTGCAGGGTTGGGTAGGGGCGGGCCAAACGGAGGGACATCCTCTCTGGCTGTGACGGACACCTGTCAATCATAATATGCACCTTTTGATAGACAATTCAATTGAACGCTTCAATTGCAGTGAATCTGCCACCGTCATCATTATTATACAGAGTATCATCTTAGGGTGTGTTTATGCCTGTGTGTGTGTGTGTGTGAGTGTGTGTGTGTGAGAGAGAGAGAGAGAGAGAGAGAGAGAGAGAGAGAGAGAGAAAGAGAGAGAGAGAGGATGAGAGAGAGAGAGAGAGAGAAAGAGAGAGGATGAGAGAGCTAGATGGAGTGTGTGCTTGTGACGTACCTTGTAAGTGGTGTCTTCTGAGCAGCTGTTTTCAACCTGCACCACTATGAAGGCATGGAGGAAGTTCGATGCGATGATGTCCGGCACAAAGGGCGTGGCCTCTTCCTGGAACACGGCTGCTACGATGTCATTTCCTATGTGTCGCTTCCTCTGGAGCTGACAGGGAAGAACAGCTCATCATAATTCATCATTACCTACTGTATCTGCTACTGGAGACGTTAGTTGGAGAGTTCAGAAATGTTACCTGTTGAGTGTCTCCCTCTGTGTAGGGTAGTTTCGTCGACACGTGAAACATGATCTCTTGTTCTCGGTGGATGGTGTACACAGACTGAGAACCAGTCTGTCCGTGCGTCACATCCAGACCGCCACGGAATCTGGGGGGGGTGAAGTAGGTGGAGGGGTTTCAGACAGATGGACAGGTCATTACTCTGAGTGCTGTCTCCCCCTTCATCTTTGGCTGTTTGTACCTTTGAGGTACAGACTGCCTTGTCCCTCCCTCTCTCTCTCTCTCTCTCTCTCTCTCTCTCTCTCTCTCTCTCTCTCTCTCTCTCCTCTTCCACTCCGTGACTCACCCCTTAAAGTCCTGCAGCTCCACCATGTCTCCCAGCACACTCAGAAACTCTGCGAAGGCTGGCGTCTCTTCCGTGTTCCCAAACAACTCCTCCTCCGACACCTGCCATGGACGGACAGACAGACAGAGAGAGAGAGAGACTGACTGATGGCTGGAGGACAAGGCAGCCAAACACCAACACCACAGCACAGATTGAATGACACCCACTCACCTGACCTAACTTCTGGTAGATGACCCCAAACTTGTAGGTGTCGTTCACTTCATGCTCGTCATAACTCACAATCAGCTGGGAGGCCTGACACACACACACACACACACACACACAGTACAATTATCTGTGAGATAGTGAGAAGAGTCATGTTTATATGTTATTTGTGTGTTCTAAGTGTTAGCAGTATTTAGTAGAAGTGTGTGTGAGAGAGAGAGTGAGAGAGAGAGGGCTCACCTTAGGGTACAGCACTGGACTGAAACGCAGCCCAACAGCATCGTCACAGAGCAGCTGGGAAACAGTGATGCACATCAGCATACAACCACACACAACCACGCACAACCACACACAACCAGACACAACCCCACACGCACAGCAACAGGACAAACAAAGTAAATGGCAGATACACAGAATACAGTCAGACTTTGGCCTATTGTATTTTGGCAGAACAGTAATTGCCCACCTTGGCCAGCTGGGGCACACTAGGCAGCTCTGGGAGGTCTGTGAGGGATATTCTGTCGTACACAGTCTTCACCCTGGACCTGGACAAGAGGTGGAGACGGAGAGGTGGAGAGAGTGAGGCGAGGCAGACAGACTGCGGGGCTCGAGTTCACTGGGATGATCGGGAGAGTTGTCAGAGAGTGCTCAGGTGCGCGTACCTCACAATGACATGCAGGCACTCCTGATCCTTCACCTCTTCATGCCTCAGTGACAGAATGAGGTTGCCATGACTACTGGCCATGCAGTAGAAATTCAAATGTTCCTGCAACACCGGGAGTGAGATGCGACAACCGTTACTGGCACGTCTTTAACTTTATGTGTCGATGCTGAACTGTCACAGAGGAGGATTCTTCATTGATCAAACCACTGAGTTTGCGTTGGACTGTTTTTTTTTCTTTCTATGACGGCTCTGACCTTGCCGAGGAAGTGCTTCCTGTAGGCGCGGGCGGCCTCGTTGCTCTCCAGGCGGTACCCATAAGCCGCCGGGGGGGTGTCCTCCCCTTCCCCTCCCTCGTCTCTCTCACAGAGGCTTATCTCCAGGGACAGGGGTGGGGGGGTGGGGGCCTCAGGGTCCTCGATCCAGTAGCCCCCAAACTCCGGCAGGATGACCTGGGGGTACGGGCCTCCCCTCTCCAACACCTGACCAGAACCAAAATAGAACCGAACCGTCATCGACTGTAACATACCTGTCTGTATTTGTGTGCGTGTGATTCGTGGTAAAGACACAGATACCTCCTCTATCCTTGGGTAGGGGATGTAGTCATCCTGGAAAAGAGAGAGGCGGATTAGGTCCAGCTGGGCCAGAGATCTCTCAAGTGATGCTGACACAAAGGTGACCTCACAGTGGGGTTTGAGCTCATGGACATGCGCTGTGTGGGTCCCCTCTGTCACCCCCCCCCCCCATGGTGACACTCAATGGATTCGATCACAGATGAAGGAACCAGACAATGAGCCAAACACAGGGACATTAAGCTGATGAGCTGGGAGGAGGGCACAGTTCTGTGGTTATAAGACGATGGTGGACTGATGCAGAGACACGTGGGCGTGCATGCTGTCCAGACCTTTAGTCTCTGAGGCCCTGTCCTGGTCTCTGCAGCTTCTGGCACCTGCTACAGGGTAGAGGATCCAGGGGGGGAGAGTCGGAGATCAGGGTCAATGGTCGTGAGTCAGGGTTTAGGCAGGAGTAGGACGTATGGAGCTCAAGGGTCAAGGATTAGAGGTTTGGGGTTGAAGATAAGGGAGAAATGCACTGGAAGTTGTCTGACTTTTTCTTGTAACAAAGGACAGTTTATACAGCTATTACAGTGAAAGCTCATGAGCAAACTCTAAAATCTTCATTGCTGGGAAAGAGGGAACCTCAATGGATTTGCAGGGATAGCAGGTCTTAGCATACCTTAGACAACCTTAGCATAAAATCATATTTTAGGAGATCAATATTATAACTGCAAGTGTGTTCTGGTTCAGTTCAGATATGATTAGGCCCTCGTGTATAAGCCTGGGTGGCCATGCAAGAGATGTCAACCATCCTTACCTCCATCTTCTCCATCATGTCAAAGAAATGGGCCGTCTGGGAAGTGAAAAAGAAGAGAGATCCAGTGAGAGAAAAGTAGAAAAGATGTGGAAAAAGTTTCCAGTTGCTTCTTATTTTAGTTCAGTATATGCATGCTAAAAATGTGTCTAGTGGATCCTTGTTACTGTGTGTGCCAGTGTGTGTGTGTGTCTTACCTTGATGGTGGGGGGAGCCGTGCGGGGAGGGGATGGGGGGCAGTCTGCCAGTGGAACGTTGGAGATGGTCAGCATCTCCTGTTTGCTGAAACAACAACACCATGACTCTTACCACCTGCGACACACCTGCACTCTACAGCTCCTTCCTCCTTCCCCTTTCCCTCCCGCTCTAATGACTAGACACATCATCTTCATCAGTCACTTAGAAAGAGAGAGAGAGAGAGAGCGAGAGAGAGGGAGAGAGAAAGAGAGAGATAGAGAATAAGAGCGACAGAGACATAGAATGAGAGACAGACAGAGAGAAAGAGAAAAATGAGACATTCTCTAAAAATACCCCCCCAATCCCTCATAAGCCCTCTGTAAATAGCCGCCATAGATTCATCACTGGACTTATTATTATTAAAGGGACCACGACACATCATATATTACAGAGGGACACACACACACACCGACACACATACAGTCTCTCTCACACACACATGCTTTCACACCCAGAGATGTTACAAGCTCGGATGTCTTTCACGAAACCCTCACACTATCTTATCAATGACAGCTCTCGGGGCTGCATTCCAGTTGAATTTCATGCATCTTGAAATTGCAAGGTAGCCTCGAACTCTCCTGCAAATCAATGATGCCATATTTCTCTGCCATTCAAAAGTGCAGTGGGTTATTTCAGATCGCAGACAAACACAGAGATGCACTCAGGCAACATACAACCTCAAAACCTATACTTAAAGCATCTTACAAAACAAAGCAAGCTGCTTTATACCCAAGTCACTCAAACAAACACACAACCTGACACAGTCACACTGTCTCTCATCTCCCAGACGCCTCTCAATAAAACATCATGTTACCCACCACGCGTCCTCCCTCTCCCTCTCTCTCTCCGTCTCCCTCTCTCTCTGTTGTCTGGAGCGATAGAGGAGTCCAATCAGCGCCACCGCGGCCCGGACCCCCGCTCGTTTGGACCCCACCCGGGAGCTGCCTGGCTCCGACATCAGCTCCCGTTACAACCGGAAGGTTCCGGTTAGCCCCCTTTACCACATCGAGCAAGGTGGCTCTGTTATTGTTTGAAACACAGTCACCGTCCAAAGGTTCTGTTGGCACTTGTTACCGCAGCCATAGAGAAGGACAGATGGTCCGGACTCATACCCCTGGTGATCCCTTCAGAAGCAGAACCTGGAGTACTACTGCAGTAGAAACTGAGCATACACAGCCAACAGAGCAGACACAGCCAACAGGTCCGCAGGTCTGGCCACGCTCTACCTCCCAGCCCCTCCTCCCTGCCCCTCCTTTACCTGTCTGCAACAGCCTCTTGTCCTTCCGTCTTTCACACGCTCTCTACCCCTGCCTCTGGGTAACGCTGCTCAGTCCTCCTACTCTCCACCTGTCTGAGCTTAAATGCACACTAATGAACACGCGCTCTCCCTCCACACTTGTGTCTACCTTCCTACCTCGCCCCCCCTCTCTCTCTCTTGGTACCCATCTGAACAATGACACACATACGCATTCTGCCAATTCTAATTATCTTCAGTTCTCCTTCCCTCCCCCCTGCTTCCCTTAGCGTCTCTCCACAGTACTGTATGTATGTATGTATGTATGTATCTCTCTTTCTCTACTACTACCACCGGACCATCCTCTGTTCGTTCTCTATCCCTGGTCTCCAATGTTCTATGATCTGCTTCTTACATCAGGTGAACATGTACACTGGTTAAGATAGCTTCACTTGTCGTTAGTATAGTAGACCACAAGTTTATGTTCAGTTCAGGGTGGTAACATGAAGTGTGTTTGCCAAAAGGCAGATAGTATTTCTGAGTAGAAATGAAACTGCACCCAAGGCATGGTGTTGTCTGTGTCTACTAGACAGAGGACTCACAGCCTGACTGACTCTCTCACTCACACAAACAGAGACGCACACATAAACAGTAGCGATAATCTGTTGGTTTTAATCTGAGAGTGAATATGGATTAGATTGGATCACTGTGGCAGAGTGAAGTGATTGGTTTGGGGATTAACTAAAGAGAGGTGCGTCTGCCAAACTGTGGAAAGAGATGTTGGATAAGAAGAAAAGAGATGGCTAGATTGAAAAGCACGGGCTTGACAGTGTGACTATCAGTCTATTTTAGATAACACAGACACGGAACATGAGACACAGAGTATGTTAGACACACACTATGTGTGTGTGTGTGTGGGCACGCGTGGGTGGCTGCGTGCATACATGTGTGTGGCTAAGACATGTTAGTCCCAGCTCTACTTGCTTGGCTGGCTGGAGGTAGATGAGGATAATGAGGTGATGTTTTGACTTCATTATAGTCTCAGCCAACACTACAGTCTACACTGACCCATTCTGCCCCGCTGTGTCTGTGTGTGTGTCTCCTCCTCTGTGTATGTCTCTCTTTCTCTCTTTGTCTCTCTTTCTCTCCCTGTCTCTCTATCTCTCTCCCTCTCTCTCTCGCTCTCTCTCTCTCTCCCTGTCTCTCTATCTCTCTCCCTCTCTCTCTCTTTGTCTCTCTCTCTCGCTCTCTCTCTCTCTCCCTCTCTCTCTCTCTCTCTCTCTCTCTCTCTCTCTCTCTCCCTCTCTCTCACACACATAAACACACACATACTAATATGCTCCAGGGCTATTTCCTGACCTTTCTGTCGGATTATCACTTGTCTCTCCTTGGCAAAGACGTGGCTGAAATATATTCAGAAGGTAGCACACATACACACATACACACACACACTCACGTTGTCACAAACCTCATGATAGGTGTAGCCTGTGGGTAGTGCTATCTATCTCTGTTCAATGGAAATGTCAGCATCCGAATTAACTCCTCAAATTCATTTCAGCTGATAATGGCATCTTCATTAATCGTGAAAGAGAGAGAGAGAGACAGAGAGACAGAGAGACAGAGAGAGAGAGAGAGAGAGAGAGAGAGAGAGAGAGAGAGAGAGAGAGAGAGAGAGAGAGAGAGAGGGGGCAGATGCACACTTACACAGGTACAGAGTACAAGATATACCTGGGTGCATGAGTTAGAGAATCTGTCTGGTCATAAGAAAGGATTCACACACAGAAAAAGAACATGCAACGGTGCTGCAGAAAGAGAGCGGGAGCGAGGAGAGGAAGAGAGAAGACAAGAGGAGAGGGGGGGAAAAAAGAGACACGGCCACCCTCTCTGCTGGTGAACTGGTCACAACTGAGACCAGACACTTTGCCAGACACATAAGTGCCAGAACGGGACATTCAGGGACCAGAGACGAAAAAGCGAGAGAAATGGTGAGGGAGAGAGAAGAGATGGACAGCAGCATGGAAGGGCCATACACGAGGCGACTCTCAGACCCCCATTGTGAGGAGAAGGTCAGTCTGAACAGACGGGCTCCACAGGGAGTGTGCGGGTGTGTTTGTTTGTGTGTGTGTACGTGTGTTGGTGAATGTGTGTGTATTTGTAAGTGTTGTCTGTGTGTGTCTCTGCATGTGTGTGCGTGGGTGTAAGTATATTTGTGCCTCCGTCGACGTGTGTGCCTTGGTACTTGTGTGTATGTTTGTGTGTGTGTGTGCCCCCCGTGTGTGTATGTTTGTGTGTGTGTGTGCCCCCCGTGTGTGTATGTTTGTGTGTGTGTGTGCCCCCCGTGTGTGTATGTTTGTGTGTGTGTGTGCCCCCCGTGTGTGTATGTTTGTGTGTGTGTGTGCCCCCCGTGTGTGTATGTTTGTGTGTGTGTGTGTGCCCCCCGTGTGTGGGCGTTTGTGCCTGAGAGTCCAGGTGCACTATTCAACGCTGCTTTCGGTAAACAACAGTGATGAAATTAGCCAAGTTGTCATCTTGTAACAAGCGTCGACCCAGCAGCACAATAGAGCAACAGATTTGCCTCCTCTCATCTCACAGGCCTTGCAGGTGCTTCCCAAGGACAAACGCATTAGTCTACCCCAGTTCTAGGGAGCTTCTAACAGGTGCTCGTGAGGCGTTTCCGTCCTGTACTACTTACTCTGATCTCGGGACTCCCTCTGTTGGTGAAAAGCTGTACCTGCATGCTGTGCTGCAGAGAAACAACACTGACCTCATATTGCCAGGCCAGTTCCAGGAATCCTGTTTGACCTTTGAATGACATTATGTTGTTGAGGCTCTTCATGAGGCTCATTGGTCAATGAGCCAGATGGCATTCCGGGTGCTACCGATTAGCCATCGTAGACCGGGCGAAGCGTAAGATCTTTCCGTGAGGCTCCGACAGAACTGAAGACGCCCCCGCTGTTCAGGGATGCTCCTGGTTGGCCACGAAGACTGGCCTCGTTACACAAGCTGCTGAAACATTGAAGAGCAGGGACTCACACCAGTCACAGCCACCTGGGGTCCTGCACAGCACTGAAACCTCCACACACTCTTCCAGCTATTCTACCTTTGTCACGGACACGCCGTCCTCACAGACTTAACTCGTGGAGGAGAACGGCTCATGTTGACTCCCTGAAAAAGACGGGCGCTATCTGTCACCCGTCCAGGATAGGCCGCAAACTTGGCTGCCAGGAAAAAGCTTTCCCTGTGGAGGGGAATAAACCACGGAGTCAGACCAACAGTCCTCACAGAGACAATACAGTCACCATTTGGGAGCAGCAGAAATTTGCAGGCCTCCTTTTGTTTGGTGGCTATCTGTGGAGACAGACTCAGAATGAGGGATGGAGGGCTGGAGGGATGGAGGGCTGGAGGGCTGGAGGGATGGAGGGCTGGAGGGCTGGAGGGATGGAGGGCTGGAGGGCTGGAGGGCTGGAGGGCTGGAGGGATGGAGGGCTGGAGGGCTGGAGGGATGGAGGGCTGGAGGGCTGGAGGGAGGCTCTCCTGGCAGGGCCTGAGAGCTGAGGCAGCCATGTCCTGGGTCTCCTGCAGCTCAGGCTCTTTGTTAACAGGGACCAGTTTCACGCATGGCTGTGCCCCAAAGCTGACTGGTCAGCTGGTCTCACAGCGCTTCACAACAACACAGGGCAACTTATCACCGGGCTGCTCGGGGTTTACGTTCTGCATTTTCTCTCCTCCTCTCCTCCTCTCTCCTCCTCTCTCCTCCCCTCCTCCTCTCCTTTTTACTCCACCTCTTGTCTCTTCTGCTTTCATTTCCGTTCCATTCTTCAACTCTCTGACTTCCCTCTTGCCCTTCACTCTCCTCCCCCTCCCCATCTCTGATCTCCACTCAGGGATGTTAGTGCCAGTCGCACAGCCTCGTCTCAGCCAGGGCTGCGTTCAGCAAAGCAAAGACTCCCCACTACCACCACAAGACACACTCCCCCATCAACGCACACACATACCGTACACACACAGGACCGCACAGTACGCACATTCAGGACCTGTGCACATCACTCATTTGCTTAAGGCATCGCTGACACGTAACAGGCTTAAAACACACAAGACAAGAGCAGCTTTTCCACGGTTGCACGCTGGCAACACGCTGGATATGAAACAAAGAAGACATCTCCCATTCCTTGAAGAAACAGAAGCACAGCTCAAACCGAGCCGGTCATCAGCGGACACTACCACAACAGAACAATCTGATGACACTGACGATAATTAGATGACAAATCTGTTTCTTTATATTTAATGTGGACTGCGTCCCTGTGTCTCTATTTACTGCTCACTAAAAATGTCAAAACCCTGCTAAAAACATCAAGACCACCCCCCACCCCTCCACACACACGTACAAACGCACAGCCACACATACACACGCATACTTAAGGAGACAAGACTTACCATTGGTTGTGAGGCATGGAGGCAATTTAACCGCTGGTAATTCAGTAGCAAGCTCTTACATAGATGAGAGAAGAATGAAACAGACACTAACCCTAACACACTGACTCGCTCTCTCTTTCTCTCTCTCTCTCTCTCTCTCTCTCTCTCTCTCTCTCTCTCTCTCTTTCTCTCTCTTTCTCTCTCTCTCTCTGTCACACACAGTCTGGTCCTTGATTAAACCACAGTAATCCTTGCTTTAGGGCAGGGGGGAAGAAAGGGCGTAGCGCTCTGTAGTGTGAAATAGCGAGCAAGAAGAGGAAAGAGAGGAGCAGGAGAGAGAGGAGCAGGAGAGAGGGGGAGCAAGAGAGAGAGTGAGACCAGGAATGAGAGTTAATAGGGGCACAGGGAGAGGGGGAGGGTAGAGAGAGAGAGAGAGAGAGAGAGAGAGAGTGAGAGAGAGAGAGAGAGAGAGAGAGAGAGAGAGAGAGAGAGAGAGAGAGAGAGAGAGAGAGAGAGAGAGAGAGAAAGAGAGAGATGGGGCTAGGACTGTGTGACTGGGCTCTAAATATGGTAATGACTATTTACTGGGTAAACTGGACAGTAAGTACACATTCATAAAACATACAAACATTAAAATCAGCATAAATAATTTCTGATACACAAATGGATTGAACCGAAAATCTGTAATGGTACAAAGCACACACAAACCCTCTCTCTCTTTGTCACATACACTGTGCTCAATGACATGGTTATTCACATGTAAACTGGCGTAAACAAACATGCTATGTGAACATGCACAATTAATGATCCTCATTCTAGTTGGCATGGCCCGTGGCCTTGCCTCGCCCACACAATGTACAACGTGTCTCAACATCTCAATCAATCCCATTTCCAGGCCCTTGAGAAAGGAATTCAATTCCCCCCCATGGAGAAATCGCAGAACCATTCAGTTAAAATAGAACTGACCCCAAAGCTGGTCACACACTCTCACACACACACACACACACACACACACACACACACACACACACACACACACACACAGACAAACACTGATACACAAAAAATAACAACAACTAAAAACAACCTGTCTTCCAACGCTAGACTTCTCAGCAGTTTAGTAAGAGGAGCACCTGGGCCTCACACAGCCTGCTCCGGGTGCCACTCATGCCTGGTCCCAGGGGAACACACTACGCCCTCCATCATCACAGGCAAACTGCTTCAAGAACACAACCCTGGAATGAGAGTGCAAACCCACAGGCTCGCTGCCACACCAAGCAGAAAAACACAACCGTCATCAAACCTTTCTGTTCATGGACAAACTTGTGTCTGACGAGTCTAATCAAGTGAGTGACAGGCTGTGGATGTTTCTTGGAGGACAGGGTGTGTGTGTGTGTGTGTGTGTGGGGGGGGGGGGGGGGGTGTTGAGTGACAAGCAGAGACAGTAGGGCTGGGGGCTTCGGACGTTACAAGGGGGGGTCAGACAGAGATTAAAATACCATGGCTCATTACGCCCACAGTGAGAGAGGGAGAAGTCACCTACCCCAAAGGAACCTCACACACTGTCACTGTCACAAAGGTTTCAGACAAATAAAGCACATACACACACCCCACACACACACACACACATACTGCTCATTTTCTGGACAGTGATAGGCTGCTATCCATAGGGTTTGCTAGCGGACACCCTGACAGTCCAGGTTTCCTTACTGTGGGATTGTGTTCGAAGTTCAAACTCACCGTGCTCTGAGGGCACTGACAGTGCTCTTGTCAATCCTGCAGAGAGAGACAGAGACATGTTTACAACACAGACCCATCGACGACTACAGGGGGAGACATCACTTCAGTCTTCATGACTTAGTCTTCTCAACACACAGACACACACACACACATCAGTAAGAGATACGCATGCACGCATAAGACACACGCGCACTCCAGCAAACACTTCATCATCGACACACACACACACAAAGTTCATCTCCATGGTTTGGAAGGAATGAAACTGTTAATCTCCTGCTTTATGTGTCACATCGCTCCTAACTGTCCTCCTGTCTGTCTCTTGAGGGTGTTATAAAGTGTGTGCTGACGCAGGAAGGGCGATGGCCACGCACACGCCTCTCCTTTTCATCAGGGTCTCTATGGCTCCGCCAAGTACATGGTGTGACCAGGGCTTTCTTCATAGCTCTGCTGTTGTGAGCGTTTCACATCAGTACAGGTTCTATAGACTTGAGCTTTTTTCTCTTTATGATTCTCTCTCTCTCTTTATAACTCTTTCTCTCTCTCTCTCTCTCTCTCTCTCTCTCTCTCTCTCTCTCTCTCTCTCTCTCTCTCTCTCTCTCTCTCTCACACAGATACACACACACACCCTTCCTGTGTCACCACTCCTCCCAGAGAAGCTCAACCACACAGCCCCCGTTTGGTCTTTCTCACACACTCACACACACGCTCACCCACCTACACACATGCGCGCATACACACAGACACACACACGCGCGCGCACACGCACACACACAGTTAACAAAGATTTTGATCAGTAACTCAGTGGTACATGCTTCTGCATATTTTCCATTTGCTTGTCTGTTAAGAATAAACTGGTTTCACACACACAGACACACAAAACAAAACATTTTCTACACTATAAGTAACCTGGAGTGAACAATCATTTTCCATCACAGGTGTAACTGTTTGTGAGTGTTCTATTTTCACAGCTATTTCGTGGGGAGAGGGGCGGATGGGCACCACAGACCAGAACCTTTGACATGGGAGGGGGACTGGGGGGCCCCTACCAGCCAGGATATGTGACGTGTTAGAAAGCTAATCACAATCATGCAGACGCAGAAAGGAGGGGATCACAGTAAAGAGGGAGAGAGGTGCAGAGAGAGGAACAGATGCAGGGGGGGGGGGGGTGTTTTCAGGGGAGAGAGATGTAGAGGAGCAAAGAGAAGGAGAGATGGAGAAGGAGGGAGAGATGGAGAAGGAGGGAGAGATGGAGAAGGAGGGAGAGAGGTGGAAGGAGGGAGAGAGGTGGAAGGAGGGAGAGAGGTGGAAGGAGGGAGAGAGGTGGAAGGAGGGAGAGAGGTGGAAGGAGGGAGAGAGGTGGAAGGAGGGAGAGAGGTGGAAGGAGCAGTAAACGTTAAAAGCCTCATATGATGAGCCTGGGAAACATCTATTCCCACTGGTCATAAATAAAGCATTTAGTGCCGCTCAACCTAGGGCTTTACTCAACTCAAGCTGTGTGGCTCTCTCTCTCCCACACACACGTGCACCACACACACACAGACACACACACACACACACAGTTAGTCACACACAGCTTCACCCGCAGAATAAAGGCAGACTCACACAAAGGTGGAAAGGTGAGGATGTTCTGATTGAGGGGATGATGAGAGCAGGAAGGAAAAGAAAGACATGAAAGGCTCAGCTACCTGGGAGGAGAAGGGGGAGGGAAAATGCTAATATGCGTCTCTGCTTCCATCTCCCCTATAGTCTCCTCCTGCATCGTTAGATGATGTCTCTCCATTACCTCTATACTGGGTGTTCTAGTGGAGATGGAAGGGAGGAGGATACAAAAACCTCAGTATGAGAAAGTGAATGATTGACTTACAATCTCTCTCTCTCTCTCACACACACAGACTTGTGTATTCAAGGCACATTTTAGACCTGACAGATCTGCGATTCAGTGACTTACAGCTCAGAGAGAGAGGGGGGGGGGGGATCATGGAGAGAGATTCATGGAGAGATTCTGTGTAGAATATGAATGTTAGTTGAGGTTCTATAACATACGTACATGCAGGGCAGGGTTGGGGCAGGGTTAGGGTAGGGGTAGGGTTGGTTTAGGGTTGGGGAAGGTAGGGGGTATGTTAGGTTAGAGTAAGGTGCGGCAGGGTAGGGTATGTTAGGGTTTTACAAACTAATACAAAGATAACTGTATGGTTAGGAAAAAAGTATAACCCTGTCTGTGCTCTACCTTCTACCTGAATACACCTAGGTTCCTGAGTTAGTCATGTGGGGGATCTGTCCTGCACATGGCCACCTCTCCCAGCTCAGGAGGGTTGTGCGTGTGGCACAACCCTCCTAAGCTGGGAGAGCATTCACCCAATCCAAAAGCACGCTCTCACACGAGCAAAACAAGGAACACATTTCAGTCCCCACATCAATGTCCTCCTGGATAGAAAAACTCACCACAACCCACATGCAAATACAAACTGTTAGTGCGGGCGCAGTAACCACTGACACACACACACACACACTTACCATCCAAACCCCCCGAACGAAACGCTCCTCTTCCTCCTCAGCATGGTGTCCACGTCCCTGTTTTCTTCTCTTCTTTGTCTCTCGGTCTGATTCTGTCTGGGATCGCCCTCAGCCCTGCCAGTGCACCTCTTAAACGGTCTCTCCAGCTCCCTCTCTCTTTCTCCCTCTCTCTCTCTCTCTTTCTCGCTCTTCTGCCTCTTCAGCGCTCCCTCTTCTTCTATCTCCTCATCTATCTATATATACCTTCCTCTCGGTCAGCCCTTTAGGCTTTTATTTTACCATGCCCTCGCTTTTTGCCTCTCTCTCCCTCCCCCCGTTCTCTTTTATTTACACTTACAATCTCTCTCTCTCTCTCTCTGCCTTTCTGCAAGGTTTACACCTGCCTAGTCTTTCCCTCTCACTTCAGTGCACACCCTCTAGACTGAGGTGAGAGAGTGCGAGCGAGCGATAGTGAGTGAGTGAGAGAGGAAGGGAGGGAGGGTGGGTGTTGTCTCTCTGTGGCTCTACATCTCTTCACTGACTCTGAAACACCCATCCTGACAAAGCCCACACTGCTGTCAAAATGTTACTATCATTACTGCTAGACTATTTTTTATCTATTTCTGGCCTTGGGTCAGTAATTATTTAGAGACCACGTGTTTTTGATATGAACAGATGTATATCCTGCAGAGAAGATCCAGCTATCAAGGTTTATCCTAGCTCTTCCTGCAAGGTTTTTACATAACTATGTCCGTCTGTCTTTCTCTCCCTTTTCCTCCCTTGAGAGGCAGGTGGAAACAGAGGAGAGATGGAGAGAGGGAGGTAGACAGAGAGAAGTGGATAGACAGCTAGGCGGCCAGAGAGATGTGGTTAGAGAGAAAATAGGCCATATGGACTGAACTGGCATGGTAATACATCCCTGTCAGGAAAGAGGCAGAAGGCGAGAGAGAGAGGAGAGAAGGAAAGAATGAAAGGAGAGAGAATCTTAGGGACACAGATGGAGGGAGACTAAGATAGGGAGGAGAGAATGATGCATGTTGCTGGGAGAGGGTGACATTGTGTTTCTGAGATGAAGGCCAGTCAGAAGATGGCTGTCATGCCACAGACTCACACAGTCGGAATATTGCACATTGACTTGTTTAATCACAGTCCTCGTCATTCTCTATATTATATCAATATCAATATACAGATGATAATCAGCAATCCTATTTGTCCACAGCAGTAAAGCAAGAGTATGGACAGTTGTGTTCACATGAACCCATTATTTAAGTGTATGCCTGCTACAACTAGGTTCTCTTAAGAAGGTTCTCTTTTGAGGTGGAAACAATGCAGATGCAGACTTAATAAATGTTGATTCCGTATACACTGATTTGCCTCCAATTCGAATACCCAAAATTAAAAATGAATCCAATCGCTGCGAGCAGGGTTCGAACCTGCGCGGGGAGACCCCATTGGATTTCAAGTCCAACGCCTTAACCACTCGGCCATCGCAGCTTACGTCATCACTACCACAATTATACTAAGAAGTATGAGGCCTGAAAGCATTGCGAAATACCTTTCTGTGTAAGATGAAGACATATTCCGAACAAAAAATCTTAACCATTCCGAACTTAAGTCCGAACAGAGGTAAAGGGGGCAGGGTCACATTTCACGTGACGTAAATCTGCAGAATTTTACAAAGAGCAAGCTATCAGCTAACTATTAATTTTTTAGAATATTTAGTTCTTAGAATTAGCCAGGTTATTTTTTATTTCAGACCGGTATGTTTATTTTTTGCACCTTCCTGCCGTGTACATTCCTTGCTTGTTTAAACCTACGTAGCCTGCTGAACTTACACCCACACAGGACACAATTGCTGTTTACCAATCCATGTTTTTCTCCGTTCTTGTGTTCTTGCAAACTCGTTTTACGTCATGTCTTTGCCAAGTCCAGTTCCAATCCAAAGAATCACCAAGAATGCCGAAAACACCCGGAAGTATTCTTGATCCGCCCCTTTTATCGAGGGTGCATCGGGAGGACACTGACATAAAACACAAAAAAAAACAATATAAATATACAGTAACAATAATATCTGTCTGACTCTTAAATGTACAGTTTGACAAAAAAAAAACACTTACATTTCCCAGAATACAGACTCTGAACAACGGGTTTCACCAGGGACCGCACAACTTCATAAACTTGTCACTGTCTGGCTAACACATGGAAACACTGGCGTTAGCCGCTACAGTACACATGAATCCATAGACATCCATCCAAAGTAAATCTCAAATACAACATATCATCCAGTTAATAGATGAACAGGTATCATTTGAACCTTTGTTCATGCATGTTTTTAACCAGTTATACAATATTTAGCTATTTATTTCACACGGTATACCCCTGGATTTTCCCAAGTGAGAGACCAAGATGCACTGCGCAACTACCTGGCTTATGACATCGCCACCTAGTGGCTGAAATAACCTATTCAAAATGTACCCTCCGCCAGCAAACAAACAAACATGTATGTAGCTTATGTATGTAGCTTTCTTTCAGGTTTCAAACACCAAAATACATACTGTAGATAACCAGAAATAACTGTGATGGGGGGTGTTACAACAAATTCGCCACCCGTCTACACCTACACGGCGAATAGACCAAATCTGATTCTGATGTACGGAGCCCTAAAGGGACCTGTAAAAAAAAGTTTCCGAACGAAACTTTCTCACTGGACGGCAAACACAATTCCGAACACATTTCAAATAAGTTTTTTTTTACAGCCATTGTTTAATTGTTTATAAAGCTTTATTGACGACTGTAGCATACCACGTGGGGATGTAGCTCAGTGGTAGAGCGCATGCTTCGCATGTATGAGGCCCCGGGTTCAATCCCCGGCATCTCCACTTTTGATGGGCTCTACTGTTTCGTACAAGGTGAAACCGTGTTAACCGACACCGGCACTCTCTCACCATGTTAACCTACGTTGACAAAATACAAACAAATGATCTTAGGTAACTAGCGGACAGTTTTTATTCAATAAGACGCGAGTAAAGACGACAGCAGTGGGAGACAAAAGATTGATGATGTAATCTGGCAAAATCAGTACCTTATACATTATTGTGTAGTTACGATCGGGAGTAGTGGTAGCCCAGATACAGATACATTACTTGTATCAGATCATTCTGAACCAAAAAACACCATGGTTCCACTGGGGCTCGAACCCAGGACCTTCTGCGTGTAAAGCAGACGTGATAACCGCTACACTATGGAACCACTTGCTCCATAATAAAATATGACGGGATACATAGCCAAGTACTCTTTTTTTCCTCAAACTCAATTATACGATGGAAACATGGCGACATCTGCCTATAAGTATGATACACCGGGATTCGTTTAGCAGCCCGAATATTTGCTTGCTATCTTAGTGAAGTCCCAGAATGCAGAACATTGCGCCACCACACCAGCATGCTCTGCAGCATCTTTTGCATTACCGTATGGTAGTTTTATTCTGCCGTTCAGCTAGTAAACTACAACGAAACATTTCGATGTTCCAGTCTACGAGCCACGCCACCCTTGCAACACTGTCTGTAGTGTTTATCTATTGCTACTATCTAACTTTTCCCCAAACTACCAATGGCAATGTACGCTGACCGTGTAACTTTTCCCCAAACTACCAATGGCAATGTAACACATTACACATTACATTGACCGTGTAACATAATTTAACTCTTAACAGGAGATATATAGGTAGGTCCAGATGGTGCAAAACATAGGATGTAGAACTGAAGATCTGGTCACATGGCCATCAGATTACCTTTGTAGCTGAGGATGTCACCTGCTTCCGACAGGCCTCAGTGAAGACGACAACTATTTGTTCCGACTAGCAGGAATACGCCCACACCACTTCAACAAAATTGCGACAGCTTTCCTGCCTCTTCTCATCCCGTTTGTTAGAAAGGCCCCTTCTCTCCTCCCTCTTGAGCCCACCCCCACTGTGGCCCCCTCGCTGTAGTGTTCCCAGGCCGCCTCTGCTCTCAGGGTCACGGGCTGTGTGCTGAGGACCCAGTGTTAATAAAGCCAGTTGGAGCGATTCCCAGGGCTGTTCAGAAAGTAGATGGGTCATGGCAAACAAGAGTACACGCACACACGCACGCACGCACATGCACGCACACACGGATAGGCCTAACTATTCGCTTAACCACCAATCTTCTCACATTGCAAATACATAACAAATGAAAGGTATTTTTTTCTACAATTTTCAAAGAGTTTATTGATTCAAATAGACAGTTATATTAATTGTTGATAGCAGCGACATAAGAATTTCTGATCATACTCTGAACAGTGCTTAACTAAAAGGAATGATCCGTGATGGTTTAGTGATGGATAACATTGAGAACCTTGATAAGGTAGGTCACTGCATGGAGCATAATGTCTGGTGATTAAAATATTTACAAAGGCCTGATGCCTTGAAGAAGTAAAGTACACTATGATAGAGACCTACACAGCACAAATAAGGAGGTCAGTCTGATATAAGAGGCTAGATATGATTAATCTGAAACATGCCAGAACTTGTTCCATCCTAAAAACCATACATATCACAGCTTAAAAAAGGAAGACCAAAGTCAATACAGCATTTAAATCATCTGTATCAATCAAACTATCTGTACTAGCAGTTGGCTGATGAGAAGCATTCAGGAGGTACTAGGTAGGTTAAAACAGCATAGACACCAGTCCTTTCCACACAGCTGAATGTTAACAGGTGCTGAGTGTCCTGGCTGGAGCATGGCGTCTCAAAGAGCTGTCAGTGGCGCGCCACTGTACTGACGCTGTACTGTTACGCAACATCAGCCAGGACGCCGTCTGACGGTCCCAGTTATCTGGAGCAGACCGGAGCTGGACAGTTCATCTTAGGCTAGCGCATCCTCTCTGGGCTGAGGAGTACTGTGTGTGTCTGATATACTGCCAGTGATAACGCACCCCCTGCTCTGCACAGACTCACAAGTCAAGAACCTGGGAGCTTTTTTCAGAGGATGGATTTACGGATTCATGAGCATGCAAAAGGAAGATAGCACTGGGCCCGACTCCTACTTGTTTCATATCTAGCTCAACTCAGTAGTGAAATTGTATCTGACGAGTGTATATCCCAAAGAGGACGTCAACATTTACAACAAAAGACATCTGATAACAGTGGTGCTATAGGCCTACAGTTGTTCATCATACCAAGCATGTAATTACAGCAGGTTTTATTGCAAGTTGACATTTCTGTGTAAGATACAGACAAAAATAATAATTTCTAGTGCTTTTGTTCGATACATTTTAAATGTCAACCATGGTGTCCTCCAAGTGCATGCTAAATGTGTGATGTTATCATGGTTACTGTATCACTACTATCCAGAATAAAAGCCTATGAGTTACTTGTGCTATGGGCCCCTTTCTAATAGCATGGTGGACTTCAATGGTTACTAAACCATCATCACCAAATTCAAAAGTATGCAGTGAATTAGAGAGCCTTAAAATGAAATAAAAAGAAGATTGCTATATTATAATCATACCATCATACCTACGAGTAATAATTGAGGAAAAACAAACCCATGAAGCTGTTCAGAATACTGTAGTATTCTTGCATTGCCCTTGTAATATCAAAAATACTGTACAGTTCCAGCATACATATCTCTACAACAGCTATAACCAGTTTAGATTTCCCCAAAACAGATGGGGATGTTTTGGTTACTTAACGTAATAGAGACAGTGCATGGAATCCTACAGGGGTTTGCAGTTGTAGTGAGAATCTCATTATAAACTCTTTTCAGTAAATGGTAATGTAGCTACTGCACATCTTATTATATCCATTATTTCAAGCCTCAGTGGGCCCGAAACTGTTGTTGAACTTTCAAACTCGTTTTCTGGAGTACACTTCCTCACCCAGGCCCTCAATTCAACATCAAACTCCACATAAAACACATGGTTTCATCGGTCACTTGGTTTAAAAAGAAAAGCAGGAGAATTGTGTCAAAGACTCAAGGAGGTCACCTCTTCTCCCACTCTGGTCCCTGGGGAGAATGACATCACCCTTTTGTACAGTTCCTTTTTCCCCCATCCGCCTGTCTTTGAGAACAATAGCACCAACAGAACCAAGCAGAGCCTGAAAATGGGTCCCAGCAGAGTTGAGCGAGCTGTGTGATGCAGCACAGGCCTCTGTGTTGTAACACAGGCCTCTGTGTTGCCAGGGAACAGACGGGGAGGTTAGGAGCTGTGTAGCGTCCTTACACGCAGTAAAAAACTCACATGCTTGCTAACGTTTCTGACCAGCAGTGCACTCTTCCACCAAAGTCTTCGTAGTTGTCTGTGAGGAACGTCAGAAAGGACATACTGTACTATAACAGTGTCAGCACAGTCTGAGTCATGTATTTACCGCAGACATTTCACATGAGGGCAAAAGTGTAAAAGGTATTCACTAACAGCAACTGAAGCAAAGTGCCAGGAGTGTGCACTTAATATGAGTGCTCTATTACCCAGCCTTGTGATCCTGCAAGGGTATCTGACGTTACAGTCCCTTGTCTCACCTACACTAAGAAGGACTGAAAGAAGACAGTGAGCCGAGGGGGTGCAGGCAGGGTGGAGGAGGGTGCATGTCGTCAGGTGTAGATCCCCTGCATGCCCCCTTGCAGACAGGTGCTGTTAAGCCCGTTCAGACGATGGCTGTCCATGATCTGCAGGACATCGTCCAGGATGGAGGGGCCCAGGTCGAGGTGCAGGGAGAGCAGGGAGCCAGCATGGGACATGTAGGAGTGCTCCTGGCTGTCATCCTCCACATAGGGGTCCTGGATGCACACGTCATCCACCGAGGAGACCCTGGGCAGGGGTGGGCTGAACCTGGCCATGCCGCAGGGCGACTGGGTTGACGGAGAGGAGGGACCCTGGCCAGAGGGGAGGGCCCTGTCGTCCAGGTGCAGTCTGGGGGGTTTGGGCGGAGGAGCTGCACTCTGAGGCGACTGGGGGGCAGGGGGGGGTGCGGAGTTGAGGGGCAGGGTGATGGCCTGCACCCCCCCGATGACAGGCAGAGAGAAGGCGTTCTTCAGCAAGGGGGAGCTCTCCGAGGAGGGCGTGTGTCCGCTGACGCTGGCCGTGCGGCTGAACTGGAAGGGCTCTCCGTACATGCTGGAGCGCTGGGACAGGCTGTGGCCCTGCTGGCCCGGGAGCAGGTGGAACTTCCCCTGCAGGAAGGACAGGTCCCCGAAGAGGTCGTCCTCGCCGCCGCCGCTGCCGATGTGGATGGTGTGGCGGAAGTCCCCCAGCGGAGGACTGATCATGTCCGAGGACAGGATGTCCCGCAGCTTCTCCTTCTTCCCCTTCCTGCTCCGCCGCTTCAGGTAAATGGGGGCCTTGGTGGACATGTCGGGACCCCTCCCTGGGCAGCAGAGATTCAGCCCTGGCAACAATGTGAGGGGGCTGGCTGGGAGAGGAGGCTCAGGAGGGCTCCTCTCACACAGAGCTTCAAGAACTGGACTGGAGGACCGCACTGCTGCAAGCACCTTTATCTGGAGCTACGTTCCCTGGAGGTCGGTTGTTATTCTAAAGGAAGTCCACGAGAATCTACTCCTCTGTGACAGATCTTCAGAGTGGAAGGAATGTCGGGCGGATACGCTTGATGGCTAGGAGACGTCTCTGTGAGGTCAGAGGACCGTCCATCCAGACTGCTCGCCTGCAACTGCTGACAAAGGAGTAAAGGACATGTCACCATACAGGCCTCTCAGATCATGCAATTGCCATCACTTGAGAATTACAGATGGAAGAGTTATTTCGTAATTTTTTATTAATATTTAAAATCATGATTTGAGATGAAATTAGATTAAAAGCGTAATTGTGTCTCAAGGAGAAGCTAACACTGGTGACGTACTCGAAAATCTCCACAGCCCAGAAACCGGTTTGATTAGCCTTTCTGAGAAAGATATTTAACCACATCAAGTACATCCAAGATATTAATGAGTTGAGCTAAAAGAAAAATAAATCCATATTTCCATCGAATCATTTGGGGACAGGACATAAAATAATCACCCAGTCTATTGTTGTTGGCAGTGCAATGTGGGAAAATACACTGTTCCCCTGAGTAGTGTGAATCCTGATACGCTGAACTGAAATCACTCACTTTGCTGGAGGGTGACATGGTCAGAAAGCGAGTTGAATCCCCACATTTTACGACTCCACCAGACGTGAATGAGATACGCTCCCGCTCCTGAAACGTCTTGGAGGGAGATCATGTGGACCAGCCGTGTGAGGCGTGGACAGAGCAGGGAGGGGGAGACGTTGGGAGTGTCAAAGTGTGAATTAGGAAAGGACATTTGGAGGAGGACACCGCAGGGGGTTAGCCTGATATAAACAGCTTTGGGGCAGCTTTAGGCCGGCAGCGTGAGGAGCGGTGACAGGCATCAGGTCTGACGGAGCCAAATTAGCCTCCATCAGGACTCAAGAGAGCCATGACCCTAGGGGCATGACTGGGCTGGGCTGAGCAGCAGCACCTGGAGAACACAAGAGGGCCTGGCTCGCATGCCACAGATATGAACTCATACTTCTTTGGTTACAACTATGAGATGAAGTGCTAGAGAGAGAAAGAACGAGAGAAAGAGAGGGAGCGAGAGAGAGAGAAAGAAAGAAAGAGAGGGAGAGAGAGAAAGAGAGAGAGAGAGAGAGAGAGAGAGAGAGAGAGAGAGAGAGAGAGAGAGAGAGAGAGAGAGAGAGAGAGAGAGAGAGAGAGAGAAAGGAAGAGAGGGAGGGGCAGATGCACACTTACACAGGCATCTAGAGCAAGATCAAGATCCCTCAAAAAGTAACAAAAGGCCAACGCCTCCTACAAGAAAAACCAACCCTCACCTCGGCGTGAATAGAAACAATGGCTGCCTGACTGTATTCAACCACAAAAGGTGCCCATATGAAGTCACGTGATGCAACCTGTGCCAAGCAGGAGGAGCTGGTCTAACCAACTTCTGGGTGTTGGCAGATGCCTCTCACAATGGGACTGATATACATTGTTGAACAACGGAAAGAAGGGGGGAAAAAAAGGGAAAGGGGGGGGGTGGGGGGTGAGGGTCAGAGAGAGAGAGAGAGAGAGAGAGAGAGAGAGAGAGAGAGAGAGAGAGAGAGAGAGAGGAGAGAGAGAGAGAGACAGAGAGAGAGAGACAGAGAGAGAGAGAGAGACAGAGAGAGAGAGAGAGAGAGAGAGAGAGAGAGAGAGAGAGAGAGAGAGAGAGAGAGAGAGAGAGAGAGGGAGAGAGAGAGAGAGAGAGAGAGAGAGAGAGAGAGAGCAAGACAGACAGACGGAGCAGGACACAGAGCGACACGAAGGGAGTGAAAGAGAGAGATCGCTGGTCTGTGGAGATAACGAGTCGCTGTGGAACACAGGGAGCGTTGGGTCCGGCCTTCTCTCTTGGCTGCCCTCTACTCCATTTGGCCGAGCCTGGGAGCCTCTCTCAGGGCCACCATTGTGGACCTGGCCTGTGGACGTGAACACTTTGAACACTTTGTTACGGTCTGAAGCGCACATTCCGTCTCATTTGAAAGGGCAGGACAGAGGCAGAAGCATCTAAGCGGCTCGTCTGAACCCTGACAATGTTCGTGGACTTCTACATAAGGCTACTTCTACACAGCCAAAAATGTGTCCACATGCCTCCACAAAACACTTTTTGTTAGTCTGAGCTGACAGGTCAGTCTTATTAGAAGTCCATTAGCCTCCACACCTGACATCAGCAGGTTACTAATGGATGAAAGATTTCATCTTTAAACATTCCTCTCCTCATCACACATACACAATCATACAAGCGCAAACACACACACAATCATGAACACACACACACACACCATCATCTGCACACACACACACAATCACACACATGCACGCACACACACACACACACACACACAATCATGGGCATGTGGATGCACGCGGACCCACACACACACACACACACACACACATACCTTTAAAACTCACCATGCACTGTCCTCCCCTAAAGAGGTGGTTTTGATGGTTCATTGCTTCATCTTTCACCACAACAACCCCAACCCAGGCCTCTCCAGCCCCTGGCTTAAACATACTGGTCACATGACATTAATTGGTTGTTTTGAAACAGCTTTAGACATGAGGGGAGACAACTGGTCGAGTGCAACGGTCTAGAGGAACAGACAGACCACCAAGGTCGTCAACCCAGATCTGGATACTGCAGGCATTGGCCATATTGTTTTGTTGTGGCGTAACTGGTAGGGTTCATCGCATTTTATTAATTAAATTATCAGAGAATGGGAGTCCTCACATGAAAGTTTCATGAGGCATGTTATAGGCATGTTATAAGTATGTTTACTGATACCAAGGAACAGCATGTTCATCCACACATTCACCCAGATACAGGATAGATCCGATGTATAGAACCCTATACATAATATAATGTTAGTTTTTTTTAAGGTCTTTAGATTGTTTGGTGGATTAAAAAAAACATTAACATAAGACAAAGAGTATGTCCGAGTAATTACATAGTAACTGTTTTTTGGTGCACCATATGTGACCTAATTTCCAGATATGAGACTATCTGACCTGCATCTATGGCTGCCGTCTTTAACGACCATAATCTATACCCTAACGCTGGATGAAGCCCTTGAAAATCGTCCTTGTTTGTTTGTTTGTTACATCATACATGGAACATACTACCACAACATTTTGGGCTCGAGCATCCATTGAGAGCTCACACAAAGAGCGCAGTCAGAGGTCTAAGGAGGACATTGTTCACTATGCACTACCGTTCACTGCAACTGAGCACTTTTTAAACAATGCCAGCACTGTCACTATTCAAACTCCTGTCACACAGGAGGGCAGGGACAGACACGGGCGAGAGGGGAGGCTGAACATTGGTACGAGTTGGAGGGAATTTCACTCCACCAGGGCTGTTGAAACATGGTCTGGTTGAAAAATGTCAGGTGTTAAACCCCCCCCCAACCTGACAAACTTTCCTTTCACGAGCCTGTACTCAAAGTGATTAGTACAAGATCTGGATCTGAGATGTTTCTGGATGACATTTCACATTCCTTCCTCCTGAGATAAACATGACCCAGCTAATCATTTTGAGAAGGAAAAAAAACCCACCTTAAATAGAAATGGTAGAGTTGTTTTGGGCCAGAGGGGGAACAGTTGTGTTTAGTCTAATGATATTGACACAAAAACAGCACTATGTAAATTATTGTTTTTGGGTTACAAAACATTGTAAACTCTTTCTCCATAATCTGTAGTCCTGGACATCCTACAATGCCTTCTGGACCTAGATAACAAGACACATTTAGGTCTGCAATGCCCTCTGATGGATCACACAGAACTCCTGATGCCTACTTGACCATCCTGTGGCGTTCCACTGATCCTGTACTTCCCATCACAGTAGCTGATCACTGCACACACACTGACACACACCAAAGAGCACTGCAAATGCTCTCATTCATAACTCTGAATAGATGTGTTTCATCATCCATTCACTTGGGCATGTTATCTCTATTTTCATTGCATGTTTGGCACCTCTCTATCTCACCAAACGTCTTTGGAAGAGGGGATCTCACACTGAATTGCTCCTCCCAAGGTTTCTTCCGTTTTGTCACTTAAGTTTTCATGAGACTTTTTCCTTGTCTTCTTTTACGTTGGTTTAGATGCAGTTCTATGGGTATACAGTGCCCTCCAAAAGTATTGGAACAGTGAGGCGAATTCCTTTATTTTTGCTGTAGACTGAAAACATTTGGGCTTGACATCAAATAATGAACGTGAGACCAGAGATCAACGTTTCAGCTTTTATTTCCAGGTATTTACATCAGGATCTGATGCACAACTAAGAAAATATCACATTTTGTTTGAATCCACCCATTTGTCATGTGATCAAAAGTATTGGAACAGATATACTTAAAACATATTTAAGTGAATAAGACTTAATATTTAGTTGCAAATCCTTTGCTTTCAATAACTGCAGCAAGTCTGTGACCCATTGACGTCACCAAACTTTTGCATTCTTCCTTTTTGATGCTTTCCCAGGCTTTCACTGCAGCCTCTTTCAGTTGTTTGTTTTGTGGGGTTCCTCCCTTCAGTCTCCTCTTAAGCAGGTAAAATGCATGCTCTATAGGGTTTAAGTCTGGAGATTGACTTGGCCAGTCTAATACCTTCCATTTCTTGCCCCTGATGAACTCCTTTGTTGTTTTGGCAGTGTGTTTTGGGTCGTTATCTTGCTGCATGATGAAGGCTCTGCCAATCAGTTTGGTTGCATCTTTCCTTAAATTGGCAGACAAAATGTTTCTGTAGACTTCCGAGTTCATTTTGCTGCTGCCATCATGTGTTACATCCTCAATGAAGATTAATGAGCCCGTCCCAGAAGAAGCCATGCAAGCCCAAGCCATGACATTACCTCCACCGTGTTTCACAGATGAGCTTGTGTGTTTGGGATCATGAGCAGTTCCTTTCTTTCTCCAAACTTTAGCCTTTCCATCACTTTGGTAAAAGTTAATCTTTGTCTCATCAGTCCATAAAACTTTGTCCCAGAATTTTTGAGGTTCATCTCTGTACTTTTTGGCAAATTCCAGCCTGGCCTTCCTATTCTTCTTGCTAATGAGTGGTTTGCATCTTCTGGTGTAGCCCTTGTACTTTTGTTCATGAAGTCTTCTGCGAACAGTAGATAGTGATACCTTCACTCCTGCCATCTGGAGGTTGTTGCTGATCTCACTAACAGTTGTTTTAGGGTCTTTCTTTACAGCTCTCACAATGTTTCTGTCATCAACTGCTGATGTTTTCCTTGGTCTACCTGTTCGACGTCTGTTACTTTATGCACCAGTAGTTTTCTTCTTCAGGACATTCCAAATGGTTGTACTGGCTATGGCCAATGTTTCTGCAATGGCTCTGATTGATTTTCCATCTTCTCTAAGACTCACAATTGCTTGTTTTTCACCCAAAGACAGCGCTCTGGTTTTCATGTTGTTTTCACCTCTGAATACAGTCTGCATAGACAAAACCTATCTTACCCAATCTGAACCTGAGTGTAGACATTCAGTGGTATTTATTGATTGAATAATGTATGTAATAGGACACACCTGGGCAACAAAACACACCTGTCAGTCACATGTTCCAATACTTTTGCTCACGTGACAAATGGGTGGGTTCGAACAAAAAGGTGATATTTTCTAATTTGTGCATCAGATCCTGATGTAAATACCTGGAAATAAAAGCTGAAACGTTGATCTCTGGTTTCACATTCATCGTTTGATGTCAAGCCCAAATGTTTTCAGTCTACAGCAAAAATAAAGGAATTGGCCTCACTGTTCCAATACTTTTGGAGGGCACTGTATGTGAATCCCTATGTGACATTGCTTGTAAAAACCGTTATGCAAATGTATTATTTATTTGTTTTGATCATTTCAAAGGAATGAGAAAACAAATGTAGGTGTATGCGTCATCTTATGACGCATTTACAGTTCCTGTGTAACCTGCTCATGTATCCTATCCCAGTCTTTTACATCATAGGTAATATTAATAAATGCACAATCCTTCGTCAACCTAATTTATGAACTAGCGTTCATGTTTTAAGAATATAACAGTGGGCTACTGCAAGACCGCAGGTAGGCTAATATCGCATAGAAGTAGTTTACTTTTACCGAGGCGGCACCTCAATATTGTACAAGGGAGATAAAGCTTATCTTAGTAAGTTGTAGTTAAGGTGCGCTATTTTAGCGGCTAAAAATAACATAGTTAAAGACTTACCGCGTCTCTCCAAGATAATTCCTACATCCAATAGTGTTAGCACCTATAGGCTTGTAAAAAACTTGAATAGGGCCTATGGCACAGAATTCTAAAACAATCCGGCCACTGAAAAAATGTAATGTTAAAGCTGTTAACTAGGTCTCCGTGAGTGCAGCGATGCAGAGGTGCCTGGCTTCACCACCAAAATTACCTCTTCACTTGAAACTGTGCTCCGCAGCCTGCAGTGGATGTGCTGATACAGTGGAACCAGAGATGCGCTTCATATGACACCCCCTCGCGCGCTCTCCTGTACGCATGCTTTGCGGGTGCACCTCCTCAATTGGTGAGGAGTTGTAAAGTGCGGCACCGGATTTTTGCAGAAAAAGGCAAACGCGTGGAAACGCTCGTGGCAGGCTGGTAAATCTAAACGGGTTCATTCAGGGTCTATAGTCCGCGCTACATCAGTGCTGCATCAACTACCATACATCGTGGCTTGGTTTGGCAAAGACTATTCCTCAGAAATGCAATGATCCATACCAGGCTTTGTATGTCTCTATTAGAATATTTCTCTTCTTCCTTGTTGCTCCCAAATTCCAACCCAGGCAGGCGCTGCCGTAGATGGGCGCTGCCGTCGCTGTTCAAATGTGCACGCATCGACGGGCGCGCGATTATTGACTCATCGCCGATTACACCACTAGGCAGGCCTATGATAGTTCTGCCACAACTACCTTCCATGGAAACATGTATTATTATCTAGTTCACAGTCAAACGTGACAATCCAGAAGGGCATATCATGATTGAATCAAGTGTTCATCAAGCCTACCATAACTTTGTTATCGCTAATCGCTTTGTAATCACCTAACACAAGAGAATGCAGTAAACACAATCACAATAAAGCAACAACAAAAAGAGAGAGAGAGAGAGTGGGTAGTTGTCATTGTCAAATGTGTCTAAACTTTCTTGGCTTTTGCAAAAAATCAAGTCTAAAGCTCTATACCACCTGCATGGGGTGTAAAGCACCGTGGACATTGAATTAGAGTTTCAATAGCACGTGGCATCCAGAAGAGAGGCACCATGACAACTTATTAAAAAAGGCAGATACCCCTCACAGCCCCCCCCCCCCCCCCCCCCCCCCCCTAAAATATCCTGCTAAAGCTATTGGCCACCTTGAGTCAACAATGTTTGAAAATCTGTCTTCAATTAACATTGAACGAGATTAACTTCAACCTAACAAGGGGTGTAAATGCCTTCATGTGTAAAACGTTGCGTAATCAACACTGAGTCAAGTTGAAGCAGGTTTTGGTAGCGGGCCCAATGATCCAGCGCACGTGCAGTTCCGTCCCGGACACAGGCACAGCAACCATTGTCGTTTTTCCTTCCTCTCTAAGCTCTAAATACGGCCCAGATGTTATGAATGTTTCAGAGACCCGTATATTCCTGAGATACAACGAACTTTAATGTTTTGAGGAGTTCAGTTGCACCGTGTCCTTGGACTGTTAAGTGGAAAAAGCAGAGTGTGCAGTCAGCTCCCCTGTGTCCACGACGCATCCCCCCACATAGCTGCTGTCATGCATAATGCATCGGGGCTTAAAGAGCAGGAAATCAATGCAATACTACCCACAGCCTCCTTCAAAATAGTTCTTTAGTTATCTACTTGCATGTGGCAGAGCAAGGGGTGTTGTGAAATATCTATTTGGTAGATAACATTTTATTAGGCAGCATTCAAATCACCAGTTGGAATATATGAATGAATATGGGTGACTCATCTGTGTTGCATTAGAATCAGAGCAAAAGAACAACTTAAAAATACTAACAAGATACAAGAAAACTTACCAAATGGGACATCATCCTTTATCTTCATTCTAGTTCATTCTAGTTAATGAATAAAACAACGCGACTGTATAAAAATGTTACTCCATCCTGATTTTAGACAGAGGAGTAGTCTAGCATGTCAGAGTCACTTTGCTACTGAAGCGAAGGGTTCCTAAAAGCATTGTGACCTCCTTGTCTTTTCTCTGGGAGCTTCAACGGTCGCTGGGTTACTGGCTATTGTTAGGTTAGCCGTTAGCAGAAAGGGGAGCCAGTGAGAGCCTATTGAAAGAGGGCTCTGACGCTTTTGAAAACTGCCTCAGTATATTGCAGTTGCCAAGTTGTCCAGGGAACTTGATTAATTGAGGTCTTTGAGGCCATTTACACTTCTTGTGCAGAGAATGTGGATTTGAAAGTGGCCGTTACTATTTAGATCAGAGTATTTGTCAGTCCTTCCAACCGTGACAACACCACATAAGTGTTTTCTATTTAAGTTATAAAGCAGGGAATGACATTTGAAGTCATTTGAAAAACACAAAAGGTCACACCAGCATCCATCCTCTGTAGTTTAATGTTACAAACAAGCTGCTAAACAAGGAACATTTGCATACCCTCCCCTCCCCCCTTATGTAACATGCCAACTACCATTGAATCAACTGAGATACAGGGGATGATGATGTGAAGGATGCCAATGCTTCAGCAGGGTGTGGTATGACACAGACTACCTGGCCCTTTAACATGTTTGGAGAATGATGGGCACGCTTCAGACAGCACATTAGAAGCACTTAGAGGAGGCCATGTGCAGCCAAGTTGGAGAAAACCAAGAACAAGACGTACTCTCTCAGAGCTGTTTGTTCAAGTCTGGCAAACGGGAGACAGGACATGCCTGAAATGCCCTTCCTCTCTCAGCCTTTGACGTCAGGATAGGCCTGAGGATGTGACTGTGTGCTCCCAGGGCTTGCCCTTGGGAGCCGCACAGATCGTTTTCGAAGTGCCAGTTTGGATCACCCAGAGACCAGGCTAATTTAACAGAATATCGTAACTGAAGGTTCTGCAGTGAACGTTGCCTCACCTGTGTGCTTAACAGATTGGTGTAGTCGGGGTCATGTAAATTATTTACAGGTTACCTGGCATCAGCATACGCTCTTGTCAGCATGTACGAGCTTCTATTTCCGACATGAACACTGAGACGAACAGGATTAGGAAATGCATGTAAAGTTGCATTGTAGTTTCAAATCCACAAACAAAGAGACACATTACAAATAACTATATATGCACAAGGCATGTTTTTCTTTTTAACCATGTTTTATTATTCCTAATATTAGATGTAGATACACAAGTCAACAAACATTTCGATTCGTAATGAAAATGCTCCACAGCACTCGGACATCTTGTGGAAGGGTCTGGTATTACAGACAAATTCCTGAAAATGGACAGCAGTTATAGTTGTAGTAATAAGTAAGTTGCAGTAGTAACAGTAGTAGTAGTAATAACAGTAGCAATAATAAGAATGATAATAAACATAATCAATCATAGTAGTGATATTAACAACTCCAATTAGTCACAGAGGAAGGGACTGACATTCTTTAAAAGTCATGAAAATGAGTTTGCATGGACAGGCTTATCAAACGCTGCAGAACCGATCACCGGATGAGAAAATACAAGCCCCTGTAAAACAGCACATCCCCCCCTTTGCTGCCTAAAGCTAAAAAGGGAAGCTCAAATTTGCCATCTGTCTTCTTGTCCACGTGTGTCTGTTCCTCTTCAAGCAGGAGACATCCCTTCTTCATACACGTTTGGGACAGTCCCTCAACAGCATCGCCCTCTAAGCGCTTACCAGCCCTCTGCCAGCAATGATAAAGTCTGGCCTTTTCGGTCATCGCTCACCTCAGACTGAACATCATCAACCCAAGTCTGACCCCAGTTCACAGCCAGGCATTTCAGGGTGTGTGTGTTTTGTGTCCTAGAGAGAGATGGTGTTTAAAGCATTTGAAATAACAGCATCCATTATTTTGCATCACATGACCAATTTGGCCAACCTACTTTTAAGACGTCAACATTCATAAGAGATCCAGAGATTCACCGATCACTTGCCTGGGCTGTTCATTGTTCCCACCTGCACCTCCTTGAATCTGGCAGGATTTCAAGAGGGTCACCATAGCACAAGTACGTCCACGAGAGGGCACTAGAACCTAGCTTCGGTAGTTTGGAGTGTCCATTCAAGCTTGTTTTTAACGTTCAGGTGTTGCTCTGGTAGTTTGGTAGACAGGAAGTCCTGACCAAGCCAGCTTTCAGCTTTGCTGCTCAACACTTAGATCCCAGACTGAACCTTTCAGCTGCTTCCGCACTCTAAACAGAAGCTCTGCCTCAAAGCTGGTTCTGAGAACCTCGTAGACAAAACAGTCTGCTGCCAAGCAGTTTAGGCCGGTCGATCTGCTTAGTTTATCTGAAATGTTCTTTAAAACATCCATTACAGCTCCTACCACTATTGGCAATGAGAGAGCAACTGGGAAAAACACCTACAAGGGTAAGCAGCCTTGCACTACTAATAAACAACAATGTTACGTTCCAAACGTGTCTGCTGTTGGACTCAAACATCGTCTTATTTAAAATGACCGGTTTCAATGAACTGTTCTTTGTATTTTTGATCTTTAACTGTTAAGAGGTGAGATAGTTTGACCAGTTCGGTCCTGTGTAAATCTCCCCCCCTACCCAGTGTGGGTTTCATGGTATATCATGCCATGCTAGACCTTGCTTACATGGAACCTCACGTACCTAGAGAACATCAAGTAGATGGAACTTGGAGACAACGATGACACCTATACAAGTATAATCCTATATGAAGCCATGCCACATACGGACATGACACGGAACAGCACGCGGCTCGCCTTGAAAACCCACTAAGACTCCCCCCCCCCCCCCTCCTGACTGTCACCATCAAACGCAGAGAGATCGCCATGGTTACTGCTCTCCTTCACCTCACATCCTGAAGCCGAGGCTGTGAGCCTGTCTGAGCCTGCGTATAGTACCTGGGTATTAAGGCCATACATGAAGTCAAGGCCAAGGGCAGCGTTTGAAACATTCTTTTGAAGATTTGTACCAAACGATGCGTTATCAACGATAAAGCTCGCTTTCTGGTTAAGCACTGATTAAATTAAATGGATAGTCTGGGCTTGTGAAAAGTACTAAGTAAACATGGGCTTGAGTAAAGCGCAGCTCTCTCAGGCATCATCATCCTGCACTTGACATCACACATTCTTTACCCAGAATCCCATCTGCCACCTCATCATTCCTTAGCCCACCTATAATGACCCTCCACCCCCCACACACCCGATCTCTCTGCCCTGCTTGCCCCCCCTCAGTCTCTCAGAGGAGTGTTCCTGTGGCCCATATCCTCTCCTGAACAGGGTTCAGACACACTACGTGTCTATACCTGGAGAAGGGATTTGAAGAGGAAAACTGAAGTCTGAAAATCATCCAGGAGGAACGTTTAATCAATTTAGCAGTGTCATCTACATGTTCAAACCAAAAAAACATTTTCTTTCCTTTTTTTTTCGAAGCCATCCCATTAACTTCCGTTGGTGTGAGTGTGTGTGTGTGTGTGTGTGTAAAGATAGAACAGTGGCACCCAACTTGCTGCCTCTGATCAAGAGTAACAGAAAACGTGCAAAACCAACAGCACCACAACTCACACTCACCCTTACTAGAAAACTAACCCTCTGCTTTATAAAGAAACAACTCCAAATCAATGCAGAATTAATCCCTCAGAAGAAGAACAAAATTAAATACAAGTAAGAGTTGAGATAAAATTGAAAATAAAACCACTTTAAATATCTATTTTTCATTTTCCCCAATGATGATCACTTTCTGCACACTGCTAAAATGTACCGTTTTTAAAAACGCCTCAGAACATTCCCTTCCAAGAAAAATAAAAAGAGAACAAAACAAACAGAATCGAGACCAACGTGGTCTCGTACGCTCATCCAAAACTCTCCTCCTTAACGTTACTCAAGATTTCTACTGACAAACTCTTTTAAATAATATCTTTTCTCAAACCTGCAACAGCAAAAAAAAGATAAATAAAATAACAGCAATAATATTGGTAAAGTTATTAACATCAATACCAAAACAAAATGGATGTGGTCCTTCCGAAGGAGAAAAGAGAGAGAGATGAGAAAACAGGTCAAGATGGAACCTGCCGTAGCACCGTGTGCCATGGTCGCTCTCTCCCGTGCCACTTTAACAGCATTGAAGTAAGCTGCCTGTCTCCAGACTAGGCTAACCCAACTAACCTGGCTAACTCCACCCAAACCGGATCTAGAGTGGTGGGGGATCTGACTGGAGGGGAGCCTCACTCTCTCTTGGCCAGAGACGGAGTGACTATCCCTGCTTCCACAAGAATCCCCTCGTTATCTACTAGTGAGTCCGGCCAATATAGCTCTGTTGGCCCAAAAGCCTAAAACTCACGAAAGCCATGGACACAGGAGTACTAGGGGTGATGCTGGATGTGGAGACGGTTCCAGATAGCTAAAGGGAAATAACTGACAAATGAATAGAGATAGAAAGAGAGAGCAAGCTCTGCCTGTTGTAGTTGTTGAGAGACTCCTTAGGGCTGAGGCCGAACAGCAAAGCGTTTGATGCAACAAGACCGCTTTTTCCTTTTCTGCCCGTTTCAGTTTGTTGGAATTTTTTTGACAAATATTGTTTGGGTTGAAGTCGGTGTGTTATTTCTCCCCTCGACACCAAAATGTCTTTATTTCTTCTTGCCGAAGAAGCTGAACCTCTTCTCCCGGTCCTTGTCCTTGCCGTCCTTGTTGCGCATGGTGACGCCCCCGGCCTCGGCCGAGCTGGGAGAGATGGGGGGCATGGTCATGGCTCGGCTCAGGGCCCGGGGGCCCACGGGAGAGTGGTCCCCTGAGCCCACTGGTGGGATGATGGCCTGGATGGAGCGGATCCAGGAGCTCATCTCCCCCTGACACACACACACACACAGACAGAGAGGGTTAACTCCGACTGATAGACAGGCATGACCGGAGCCACGTTGTGACCAGTGTGTGTTGGCGCTCACCTCGTCCTTAGCTTGGAACAGATACTCCTTCCCATCTCCTAGCCTGCAGGGACAGCACGGAGAGGACAAGCTCAGTGTTAACACATCTCTACTCCCCTTTGGATCACCTCTACAGCATTAGGACCGCAGTGACTGGGCTCTCTCTGAATGTCACCCGGAGAACGAGTAATCGGGCTTATTCAGCCATCGAATCAAATCGACCGACGAACCGACCGACGAACCGCCCGCCCGCCCGCCCTTCACCCCACCTCCTCCCCTCATGACGTGCTCCTACCGAAGCTTGAAGACGTATTTCCTCTTCTTGTAGTCGTTGGCCACCTCGCACACGGCCTCCCCCAGGCTGATGGGCACCTCCCCGTGGTAGGGGATCCCGTTGGAGGCGCTCTTGTTGTCCTTGTAGAAGCCCAGGCTTCCCTTCCGCAGGACGCAGTACACGTTCTGCCAGGATCTGAGGGGAGGAGCGCTCAGTCAGAGATCACAAGGGGATCACAGCCCTCTCTTTCACTCACCTCACCTCCATTTTCATGTCTCCTTTGCCACTCTTCTTCCCTGTCTTCCTTTCTGTCCTTCCCTCTACTCCCCCCTGCCCACACACACTCCCCCCTGCCTCCACACACTCCCCCCTGCCCACACACACTCCCCCCTGCCCACACACACACTCTCCCCTCCCTTACCTGGTAGCTGCCTTCTTGCTGTGTGACTCCATCTCCTGCTTGCGGCAGAGCATGCCCTCCATGGCGTCGGGGCCCGACTCGGCCCCGCCCCTGCTGGGCAGCGTGGCCGACGGGTCCAGCCTGGAGGAGGCCAGGCCGCTGTCTCGACCCGGCCCGTTCACAGAGTCTGTCTCAGAGCCCTGCAGGGGGAGAGACGGGCTAGTCAGCACACAGCTGGACGGAGCACATCACACACACACACACTCTCTCTCTCTCTCACTCTCTCTCTCTCACTCTCTCTCTCCTCTACAGAAAGACCACAGAGCTAGCAGCCATGATGACACCACTAGTCGACAACAAAAACAGCAGTGTGTCGTTGTTGGTGAACTCACGATGCGCTAAACGTGACAAACACAGGAGGACTACACAGAAACACAGACATCCTCACACAGAAACATCCTCACACAGAAACAGCCTCACACAGAAACAGCCTCACACAGAAACACCCTCACACAGAAACATCCTCACACAGAAACACAGACATCCTCACACAGAAACACCCTCACACAGAAACACCCTCACACAGAAACATCCTCAAACAGAAACATCCTCACACAGATACCGACTCACTCTAAACAGAGGTGACCCGTGACACAGCGCCCCCTCACTGCCAGGAGGGGAGAAGCAGGAGGCCAGCCCAGCGTCTCAGACACACACACACACACACAGCACCACACACACTCATGCAATGACGTTTCCACTGAAGAACTCCAGACATGGTCCATAACAAGGCAGCAGGAAGTGATAGGGCTCACTGCGACCCATGAGGGACAACACATGGTTGACTACGTTCCCTAGCATCAACTTGGATTGGAAATCTTGAGTTTCCACCTCAGTTGAAAACCTATTCTCCAGTCGGCCTACTAAACAACAGCTGAATGCACGCAGAAACACAAGACCACTTGGGCGAAGCTACTTTCACGAGTCAAGACGACACATGGGTTCTATTCGCTAGCTTCAAGCTAATAACAACAATTGCTCTCCCAACCACTCATGTCCTGGACAGTTACGGACACAGACTGAGGGGAACTCAGGACAGAGACTGTTCCACTCACGAGCAGAGGGATGTGAGGAATCCGTAGCCAGGAGAGCCTGGGGGGGGGGTTGGGGTGGGGGATGGTGGGGGGGACAGGCTTGGACAGCAACACTGGGGAGGTTGTGCGTGCGCTCAAAGAAAGCAATGATGGCAGCCGTGACAGGGAGCAATGGCGCCCTCTGCTGGGCCAGGCTGAGGTACTGCGGCAGACCAGGAGCAGGGTGCAGGCCAGGCATGGGGAGAGGGGGAGGGGGGAGGGATGAGGAGGCTAGGCTAGGACTACGCCTGGTCGGGTACTCACACGCTCCAGCTGCTTGGGCTTAGAGACGGGCTTAGAGACGGGCTTAGGCTGGGCTTTCTTTCCCACTGACAACGAGACTGATAAGGACTGCAGGTAAAAACGCAACAGGAAAGGTAAGAGGTCCTGGAGTGTGGAGTGTTGCTCGCCAGTGTTAGTGAAACATAACAAGACCCTGACACACAAACAAGTAGATCGTACAAAGACAAAGACACTTGTATCATCTCACATAAATGGACTGATGTTGAACCGACCGTATAGGTCTTCTTAATGATTACTGATAACTTACAAGTTACAAGATATACATATCGTAACACGTACAAACAATGAAAACACATCATCATACATGGATAAGACGACGTGAAGAAGACCACGACATTGAACATCCAAACTGTGAACCAAAAAACGACGAATCGTCGAATTCCAGGTCAAACATCCCTGAGAATGGTGACTGGTTGTGTCTGGTTGTGTCTGGTTGTGTCTGGTTGTGTCTGGTTGTGTCTGGTTGTGTCTGGTTGTGACTGGTTGTGACTGGATGTAACTGGTGGTGTCTGGTTGTGACTGGATGTAACTGGTGTTGTCTGGTTGTGACTGGTTGTGTCTGGATGTGACTGGATGTGAAGAGCATCAGCATGATGAGACTGTGTGAGGTGTGTCTCACCTGGGACGTGTCCTGGTCACTGTGGACTCCATTCACAGATACTGACTGGTTCAGGGTGGTCTGGTCCAGGCTGGTCCTGGAGGGGTACACAGGGGGGGTGAGAACACGACCCAGGCATGTCCAGAAGACGTGTGTACATAGACCATAACCCTAACCCTTTTATCCAAAGCAACAAAGGGGGATTCGAACCCGGAACCTCCTAATTGGCAGTCAAATTGCTCTGCCCCTGCGCTCTACCCCTCCACTTAGCAGCAGCCCGAGTCTCCCCGGGCCTCCAGGCCTCCCAGACTCACCTGGCAGCAGATTCATGTGCTTGGCTCTCGGCCTCGGATGGGGCCACTTCGGTGGGGGGCGGTGTGGGGGGCCGCCTCGCCCTCTCCTCCTCCTCTATCCTCCTCTGACGCTCCTGCTCCTCCAGCTGACACACAGAGGGATGGTTAACGGAGGAGCGTGCCAGCCGCTGTCTGAGGGGCCAGACGGGGCTGTGGCCGGAGGAGCTCGCCAGCCGCTGTCTGAGGGGCCAGACGGGGCTGTGGCCGGAGGAGCTCGCCAGCCGCTGTCTGAGGGGCCAGACGGGGCTGTGGCCGGAGGAGCTCGCCAGCCGCTGTCTGAGGGGCCAGACGGGGCTGTGGCCAGAGGAAGGAGCCAGACGTGCATCACTCCACACACTCAGGCAGGCACAGGAGATGCCATGCCTGCTATATCTGTTCAACACCTCACACACACCTCACACACACGCCCTCACCGTGGTGAGCTTCTCCAGCAGGATGAAGCGCTCCTCCCAGCCGTGGGCCAGCTTCTCAAAGGCCTCGTGGCGTTTGATGAGGCTCTCCACCTCGTCCACGTTGGCGCCCAGCTCCCCCGCCCTCACCAGGGGCTCCTGCCCCGCCAGCCACGACTCGGCCACGGAGGCGTCCCGGCCGAACTGCAGCACCTCCAGGACTGACGGAGACACGGCGAGAGGGGCCAGGAGGGTCACACCGGGGGTGCGAGACACGCCGACCACACGCAAAGACGTCCTGACACCCCACACTCACCTGCTACTCAGTTCTACTGGTTCAAATGCCCCTCACCCGCCCTGCCCTGAGAACATACCCCTATCACCCGCCCTGCTTAGAGAACATACCCCTCACCCACCCTGCCCAGGGAACATACCTATCTGGAGGTGGTCCATCTTGTCCTGCCACTTCTTGTTGGTCTCAGCCCTCCGACCCTGGAGCTGGTCCAGCTTCTCCCGGATCTGAGACGCGGTCACATCGCACGGGTCAGGACAGCAGTCCAACTGCCAACAACTCTGTATATCTATGTGTATGTGTGTGTGTGTGTGTGAGTCCATACCTCGTCAGCTGCGTAGTGGTTGTTGTTGTTGAGAGTGTTGCCCATCTCATAGCAGGCGGTGAAGTTGTCGGCCCGGGTCTCGATCTCAGACTTGATGTCCTGGTGGTTGGCGATGACCAGCCCAGCTGAGGACACATCCCTGGAGGACGCAGGGCAGGGCACAGACAGGTCAGCTCAGGCCCCAATCATTCTCCTTCCCCGGAGAATCCAATCCCAGGACAGATGTGGCGGGTACTGTAGTTGTACTTGCTCAACGGCAATCAAGTTGAACAAGGGGTGGGCGTGGCTTCACCTGGGGCTGTCGTGGGCGTCGATCTGCAGGTTGACCCCGTCCATCCACAGCATGAGGTCGCGCACCATGTTGGAGAATCTGAACTTCTCCACCGTGTCCAGCAGGAGGAGCCGGCGAGCCTGCCCGGCCCCCAGCAGGCCCTCCCAGGCCTCGGTGACGGAGCGCTCGCTGCGGTGGATCTCCTCCGCCTTCTCCCCGGCGTAGGCCTTCTGCAGCCTCGCCGCGTCATCCTGCACCTGGTTCACCTGGGGGGGGGGCAGAGGAGGACCAGCTCAGAACCACGCACGCTGCCTGGGTTTAGGGGGGGGGGAGGTGGAGGTCGGGTGGTTTAGCGCGTGGGCGTACCTGTCCGCTGAGGGCCTGGATGTCGTGCTCGTAGGCCGTGTGCTGCCTGTGCAGGTGCTGGACGGTGTTGAGGTCGCGGCCCAGTTCCGAGGGGAGCGCCTCGCGCTTCTCCCGCACGCGGCCCAGCGCCTCGCGGCCGTCCTGGTGGAAGCGGTGCAGCTCGTAGGAGGCGGCCAGCATCTGCGTGCGCGTGTCGATCAGCTCCAGCAGGTCGGCCCACGCCTCGTTCAAGCCGTCTTTCCACTCGGCCACCGTGGCGTTCTCCGGGTGGCCCGACTCGATCAGGTCGTCCGCCTGGCCGTTGACGCCGTCCACGCGCTCCTGCCCGATGTTGCTGGTGTCCCGGGCAAACTCCCGGAACTTGTCCCTCAGCATCTAACACAAGAGGGGGAGCGGTTAGCAGGCCTGGTCTGCGGCTGGCTGGATGCCAGGCTGGTTATCCAGTAGGGGGTGGGGGGGAAACATTGATTCACATTTGAATCGCGATTCAGTCTGGTAGCGATTCAGATCGATTCACAAATTTGTGTGAATCAAATGTATTTTATTTTCTTGAATCGCGAGGTACCAAAAGATTCCCAGCCCTACTATCCAGGTGTGTGCGGGGGGGGGGGGGGGGGGGGGGGTGGGGGGGGTGTTAGAAGCTGCTCTCACCGTGACGTGCTCGTAGTCCTGGCCCAGCTCGTGAGAGCCGGCCACCACCTCCCTCTCAGCGATCCACTGCTCCAGGTCGTCCACCTCCCTCTTCAGCTGGGTCAGCCTCAGCCTCTCCTGCAGGCGGCCGCGACGCTCCTCCGCCAGGTCCTTCAGCCCCGCGTACAGCTTGTCCACCTGGGCTTGCCGTAGGGTCAGCCTCTCACTGAGCACAGGGAACCAGACCCCAACATGACCACATCAGTCCCCAGCCGTATAACTCAACCTCAGATAGTAGGTATTGGGTTGTGTGGCTCTCTCTCTGGCCTGGTCGAGCCCTCTATGACCTCTGACCTCTCGGGGTGCTCGCTGGTGACCATGAGGCGGCTGCTGTTGGCCAGCTGGTGGATGGTCTGGGCGTAGTCCTCCAGGGCCTGTTCCAGGATCTGATGCTTCTTCACCATCACCATGGCACTCTGCTCATCCTGCAGCGCACACACACACACACACACACAGATGGAGGAAAGTGCATCGATTACGCAACGACAATTGAGAGAAAAAACTAAAACACATCTTGGCGCTCCGCTCATCTGGCCAGGCCGATCCCCTCTATGATCCACCGGTCGGCCTCCCGGGCCTCACCTTGGCCTTCTCCTCTGACATCATGTGCAGCTCCTCCCCCCTCCCGGGCCTCACCTTGGCCTTCTCCTCTGACATCATGTGCAGCTCCTCCCCCCTCCCGGGCCTCACCTTGGCCTTCTCCTCTGACATCATGTGCAGCTCCTGCTCCCCCATCCAGGCCTCGGCCTCGGCTGCGTCCGTGTAGAACTGCTGGGCGCGGTTGGCCTCCACCAGGCGCACGTGCCGCTCGTCTGTCTCGGCGATGAGCTGGGCCCACAGGTCCCTGAGCTCGGCCAGGCGGCCCTCCAGGGCCTCCTGCCTCTCCCCGTCCACCTCCTCCTGCCCCGGGGACATGCTCCGCCGGTGGGCCTGGATGTCGTCAATGCGTGGCTGGTGGCCCTGGATCTCCTTCTGCAGGGTCTGTGCGACGGGGGGGGGGGGGGGGAGGTTTGTTTACAAGTGGGGTAGTGGATTGAAAAAAGTCGAGGCAGTCCTCCTTTTTCCAGAAGCAGGTGGCGCTGGCACTCCTGTGGCGTGTGGGCGTGGGGACAGGGTGCCTACCTGGTTCTTCTTGATGAGCAGCTGCACACTGGGGAGGTCCTTGCCGTGGTCGGTGGAGTTGGCCAATGGCATCCTCTCCTTCACCCACAGCTGATGACGACCAGACACACGCAATGAGTTATACACATACAACCTTAATGAAACTACAACTGAAGAATCTGCTGCATAATTTAGTATAAATGTACTATCAATGTAGTCATTTAGCCTTTTATCCGTTGAACCTCCAAACTCTTGATCTGCGGTCACTGAGCTATCCGCATCCCCCCCCCCCCCCCCCCCCCCCCCGCTATAAACACAACCCCGCCCGACTCACGATCTCGTCCTCCAGGTCTCGGTTGAACTGGTGGGCCTCTTTAGAGGCCAGCAGCCTCTGCTGCCTCTGCTTGAGGGGCTCCTGCAGCTGGCCGAAGCTGTCGGTGACGCGCCTCTGCTGGCCGTCCACCTCGGCCAGCCCCGCGTCCTCCTGGGACAGGGCCAGGGCCTGGGACTGCAGGGACTGCACCTCCTTCTCACGCACCTCCATCTGGTGCTCCAGCATCTGCAGAGGGAACAGCCAGGAGGCTTCGTCAGACAACAGTGGACCCCCCCCTCATACACTACTAATCATGTAGAAGGGGGTCAGATGGCTGAGAGGTTAGGGAATCGGGCTATCAATTAGAAGGTTGCCGGTTTGATTCCCGGCCTTGCCAATTGACGTTGTGTCCTTGGGCAAGGTACTTCACCCTACTTGCCTCGGGGGGAATGTTCCTGTCCCTGGGAGTAAGTCGCTCTGGATAAGAGCGTCTGCTAAATGACTACATGTAGAAGTCTTATTGATAGAGTATGTTATTTTTGCCGCTCCAAAACTAAAGCTGTCCTTCACTTCACCTGGTGCTTCTTGAGCAGGATGTTGACGCTGGTCAGGTCCTTGCCGAAGTCGTCGCTCTGCAGCTGGCCCTCCAGGTTCTTCAGCCAGCCGTCCAGGGCCGAGCAGCTCTGGGTGAACAGCTCCGCCCTGTTGGCGTCAAACAGGCACTGCGCCTTGGTGCGCGTGGTGCTCTCCAGCTCCTCCCACTGCGCCTGCAGGCCGTCCACCGTCTGCTGCACCACCGGCTGCAGCTCGGGCTTCTCCTTCACCAGGGCCTGGCTCTCCTGACGGGGGGAGAGGAGGAGGAGGAGGGGTGGGGAGGAGGCGGGGTGGGCAGGAGGAGGGTTGGGTGCAGATGAGGGGAGGTGGAGGGGTAGGAGAGTTGAAGGGGGTGAGGAAAAGGGGTGTGGAGGAAAGAGCATAAGAGGAGAGTTGAGCACGAGAGCAGACAGATGGACACAATGCCAGACTACCACAGGCAGTGATGTCACACAGACCCAACCATGGCCTTTACCTTGTCCATTTTGTCCAGCCAGTCCTTGTTGGAAGCCAGCTCAGCCATGAAGGCCTGGTGCTTCTGCCACTTGCTGTGGAGGTTCCTCGCCTCGTCGTACGACATGTCCTGGGCGGTCAGCATCTTCTCGTTGATCCAGAGAGAGAGCTGTGGAGAGCACAAAGGGGTCAAACCCATACCAGGGGACAACTAACTACTGTGGGAATGACAAAGGGGTATGGACGGTCAGAGCTGCAGGCTGTAGTGATGCCTGTGTTTACCTCCTGTCCGTCTTGGAGGAAGTCCTGAAGTTCACGGTTGTCCTTCAGTTTCGCCAGGAGCTCGTTAGCTGCCTCCTTGTTCTTCTGATGTCTGATGACGAAACAGAGCGGACACAGAATGAGACACTACTCAATGAGGAAATGTATAAGGGTTTGATCCCTCCCTCCCCCCCTCTCCCCCTCCCTCTCTCCCTCACCTCTCCTGGATGGAGTCGGCCTTCTCCTCGATCTTGTCAGAGTTGGTGTTGAGGTCGCCGACGAGGCGGCGGCCAGCCTCCACCACGCCGGTGATCTTCTCCTCGCTGGCCTCCATGGTGGTCAGGAAGTCCTCGTGCTTCTTGATGGCCTCTTCTGCCCCCTGCAGGCTGGAGGGCATCTCGGTGTGGGACAGCACATACTCCTACAGGGAGGGAAGGCGACAGAGAGGAAACGAGAGAGCGATAACCAAGGTTATAAGCACGTTATGTTCCCACAGGCAACAGTTCCACACGCGACCTCACCCCCAGAGAAAGCCCCCGCTTCCCCTCCGCCCTTCTCCGCCTCCACCCCACCTGGCTGTTGAGGAAGCTCTCCGCCTGCTTCACGTCGCGCAGGAACGTCTGGAAGTCGAAGGCCTGGGCCAGGAGGCTGTGGCGGTTCTCCCACATGCGGCGCAGCTCGTGCCAGCCCGTGTCCAGCGCCTGCAGCCTCTGAGCCAGGAACATGTACTGGGCGTCCGTCTGGCCCTGGGTCACCTCCTCCCCCAGCGCCCGCATCTTCTCGTAGTCCTCCTTGTAGTTGTCCACCTCGTTCTTGATGCTCTCGTGCTGGGCGAGCAGGCCCTCGGCCTCGGCCAGCGACGTGGGGATGTCCTCGGACGCCACGGCCGTCTGCGTGCGCGACAGCCACGACTGGAAGTCGTCCAGGTCGCGCAGGAAGCCCTGCAGCTTGCTGGCCTCGCCCAGGGACTCCTCCCGCCGCTTCATGGTGGCGTTGAGCTCCTCCCACACCTCCTGGATGCCGCCCAGGCGGGCGTGGATCTCGTCCGCCTGCTCGGGGTGTTCCCGGGCCAGCTTCTCTGCCTCCTGCCTCAGGTCGTCCAGCTTACCCTGCACACACACACAGGGAGGGAAACAGAGTCAAATAAAGGGGGTCAGATGGCTGAGCGGTTAGGGAGTCGGGCTATTAATCAGAATGTTGTTGGTTCGATTCCCGGCCGTGACAAATGACGTGTCCTTGGGCAAGACAATTCACCCTACTTGCCTCGGGGAGAATGTCCCTGTACTTACTGTAAGTCGCTCTGGATAAGAGCGTCTGCTAAATGACTAAATGTAAATAAATTAAAAATAAACAATGAATTTTTGTTCACGCTCGGGAAAGCACGCGGTCAGGTGTGTTGGAGCAGGAAAACATCTAAAACGTACAGGACAGGGGGTCCCTGAGGACCAGGGTTGAAGACCTCTGGCCTAGAATATGACTCTTGCCCCTCCTCACCCCCCCCCCCCCCCCCTGCTGTACCTGAATGGCCTCCAGGTCTCTCTCCATGCCGGTCAGCTTGCGCTGCAGGGCCATGACCCCCAGCCAGGTCGTTGCCCCAGGCTCTGGGTGGACTCGATCACCTTGGTCTTCTCCCTCATCCAGGTCTGGATCTCGTTGCACTCCAGGTGGTAGTTCTGGATGTTCAGGGCAGACTCCAGGTCCTGCTTCTTCTGCTCCGCCAGCCGCTGGAACTCCTTCCATCTGGGGAACGACAGGACGTCAAAACCCTTATCTCCCTCGCTGTCCACCTCACACAGTCTTTAGTCAACGCATCGTTCCAGCGTATTGACACGGTGGTGCTGCCTCTCACCTGTCGTTGAGCTGGTCCTGGGTCTGGTGAATCTGCTCCTTGCTGCGGTTGTCAGAGCCCAGCAGCTGCTCCACCACCTGGTTGACGTCCGTGATGCGAGTGCCCCAGGTTGTTCATCTCGGGCTCCAGCGTCTCAAACCTGCACGCGCAGCAACAGCTAATGTTCACTCTCATTACACACACACACACAGGACAGAACCGCGGTGTGCTCCGATGATAACACGTACATACACGGCGCAGGAAAGTGTCAAATATCAAGACGGCACCAATAACGACACCATATGTTAAGTAACAATATCACTCATGTCCCTCCCTCCCCTCCCCCCTCCCTCCCCCTCCCCTCCCTCCCTCCCTCCCCCCTCCCTTCCCCCCCTCCCTTCCCCCCCTCCCTCCCCCCTCCCTCCCCCCCCTCCCTCCCCCTCCCTCCCTCCCCCCTCCCTTCCCCCCCTCCCTTCCCCCCCCTCCCTCCCTCCCTCCCTCCCCCCCTCCCTCCCCCCTCCCTTCCCCCCCTCCCTCCCTCCCCCCTCCCCCGCTCCCTCCCTCCCTCCCCCCTCCCTCCCTCCCCCCTCACCTCTGCTGCACCACCTCCAGGTCCTCCAGCTTGGTGGGGATCTCCATGCTGTCCAGCCACTGCTCCTTCTCCCCCACCCACAGCTGGCAGGCCCCCCGCCTCGCTGTACATGCGGTAGAGGGCCAGCGCCCCCTCCAGGGCCTGCCGCCGCGACGCCGACAGCGACGCTAGCTCCTCGTAGCGCTGCTCTATGGCGGGCAGGCGCCCCTCCACCTGCGGACGGCCGGGACGACCGGGTTAGGGCACGGAGCAGGGCAGAGCCGAAAGGTGGGGGGGGGGAGGGAGGGGGGGTCAGATGAAGGGAGCTGGGGGAGGCAGGGAGAGGCCTGACCTGAGGGGAGTGCGTGTAGGCCTGGGGCAGGCTCTGGGCCTGCTCGTGCAGGGAGTCGATGAGGGGCCGGTGGCTCTGGACCTCCTCCTCCACCTCCCTCTGCTTGCGGGCCAGCGTCTGGGTGGAGAACTCGTCGTGGCCCACCTCCTGGCTGGACACCTGCCTCAGCGTCTCCATGATCCACGCCTCCATGTCGTTGGCGTCCGTCTGGAACTGGTGCATGGCCGACGCCTCCTTCAGGCTCTGCTCCCTCAGCTGGGAGGTCTGGGGACAGGGGGGGACGGGGGACACTGTTTACGCCCTGCTGGTGACGTGGAAACAGGATATTACAGGATGCACTCTCTCCTGACACGGGTCTGGGTCCTCCCAGGCTCGCTCACCTCCTCCAGGTGTGCCCACTGTGCTCGCACGTCCCGGATCCTCTCGGTGACCTGGGCCGCCCCGACGTGCCCCTCCTCCACCAGGGCCTCCCCGGAGGCGATGCTGTTGCTCAGCGGGCCGTAGCGCGCCGCCATCTCGTCCCTGAAGGCCTCGTGCTTGCTAAGCAGGTGCAGGGCGGAGGTGAGGTCGCGGCCGCAGTCGCCCGCCGCCAGAATCTGCTCCTGCTCGCGGATCCAGGCCGCCTCCTCGCCCAGCTCCCACAGGAACTGCCACAGGCGCCGGGAGTCCTCCAGGCGGCCCCCGCCGCTCGCCCGCCAGCTGGCCCAGGTCGTCGTAGGCCCGGCCCAGCAGGGTCACCTTCTCATCCACCAGCGCTGGCTCACACGGCTTGTACACTGAGAGAGAGACAGAGAGACAGAGAGGGAGAGACAGAGAGAGAGAGACAGAGAGAGAGACAGAGAGAGAGACAGAGAGAGAGAGGGAGAGACAGAGAGAGAGACAGAGAGAGAGACAGAGAGAGAGAGACAGAGAGAGAGACAGAGAGAGAGACAGAGAGAGAGAGAGAGAGAGAGACAGAGAGAGAGACAGAGAGAGAGACAGAGAGAGAGAGACAGAGAGAGAGACAGAGAGAGAGAGACAGAGAGAGAGACAGAGAGAGAGACAGAGAGAGAGAGAGGGAGAGAGAAAAAAAGGGGGAGAGAAAGGGATCAAACCCAAATGATTCCTCACTGAATAACTAAAGCAGAGACAGAAGAAAAACCCAAAAGTAGCACAGTTGCTTGCGATACAACGCATGAATCAATTCACATCAAATTATTTTCAATTGCTAGCGTGTGCGCGTGCGCGTGACGCCTCACCCTGCTCGTCGGAGGTGAAGCGCTGGGCGGCTCCCTGCACGGCGCGGACCCTCTCTGCCTGGGCCGAGATGTCGGCCTCCACCAGGGTGTGCGTCTGCAGCAGGTCCTCCACGTCGTGCAGGTGCCTCCCGCTGTCCTGCGACTGCAGGCGGCCCTGGGGACACAGCACACCGCAGGGATCACACATCACATAAACACCCAGGACCTGGCCCCCCCTCTCTGCACGCCCGTCTGGCTCGGGGCAGCAGGCCCTGGCAGGGCCGGTGACATGCAGTGACTCTGGAGACTGCGATGGCTGGGAGGTGAGATGCCGATGGGCCGCGACAATCTGGACGGACTAGGAGACTCGCATTACGTTCCTGCTTTGTACAATGTTTAGATTTGATACATTTTACTGTGTCTAATTAGAGGGTAAATGGCAGGGCCGAAAATAAACCCATATCCCCGCTGCTACTGGAAGTTCTAGATGAAGCCAGCAGGGTCAATAACGGGGTCTAGCCTTCGGAGAGACTGATGATAAATGAGACTTATTAACTTGAGACAAAAGTGGGTTCATGGAGGGCTTATCGATCTGTTTGCTGTTGATGTGCTCGCGGTGGGGAGAGGGGTTTTCTGAGGGCTCAGCCTACTGGTGTGCCTAGCTCAGCACATCCTGGTAAACCCCAACACAGACAGGGCAGGGCAGGTCAGGACAGGACAGGGGGTGGGGGAGGGGGTCCCAGGGAAGAGCAGGCTTCTGTGGGTTTCAGTGGACTTCTAGACATGATTGGGTTGGACAGGGTTGGGCATGTTGTGTGTGCATCAGCACCTCATTCCATTTATGAGATTAGAGGTTTATGTTCTGGCAGCACAACGACTAAGACTAGAGGGACTAGTGAGTCTCTGGGGTAGCAGTAAAACGTTTCCTCCACTTTAGTTTCTCCGAATGCATTTCTTTTTTCCTTTTCTTTTTTGAGGGGTTTAGGTTGGTTCTAGGAGCTGATCTGTGGCCATCCGTAAAGCCCTCTGTCATCCACCCTGTCAAACAGGACTCTACAACGTCAACCTGACTGGGTTTTAACCCTCTGTAAGGCATCCGTCTCCCCTCGTCTACCTTCATGTCTCCCATCCAGTCCATGATGTAGCGCATCTCCTGCAGCAGCCTCTGCAGGTCCCTGTGGGCGTGCAGCCTCTCCCGCCGCGCCGCCAGCAGCTCCTTCAGGTACTCCCACAGCCGCAGCACGTTATCCCTCCGCGCCAGCACGCGCCTCACGTCGTGGTATCCCTCCGCTTCCAGCTCGCGGGCCACCGACTCCACGGTGGCCACGCGCTCACCGTACGCCCCGATGTCCGTCTCGATGGCCTCGTGTTTGCGGGTGGCCGCTTCCACCGCCCCCAGGTCCACGCCAAAGTTGTCCTGCGGGGGGGAGGGGGGGGGTCAAAGGTTAGCGCCGGAACGGGCTGGTCTGTTTGAGACCATCGCTGCTTCCCTCCTTCACAACAAATCCCAAAAGGTTTTTCAGCAACGTTACACGTTGTGTTTGAGGAAGAGAGCATAAACACAGGTTATTAACAGCCCCAGTGGGGAGATCAGCCCCATTCAGGTACATCCCTCCCACCTGCACTGGAGAGATCATTAGAACAGTTCATCTTCAGGGCAGCTGCGTGTACATAAATCTAAATCAACACGCCGCCATCCCAGTCACTGATCATCCCAACTGTAATCGCCACGGGGACGGACGCCCCCTCCCTCCTGCCCCCTCCCCAGGTGTGTCGTGGGTTACCTGGGAGACGAGTCTCTGGTTCTCGCTCAGCCAGGTCTCCCTCATGGCGGCCTTGCGGTCGAAGCGGGCGGCGAGCATCTCCAGCTTCTCCTGGCGAATCAGCTCGTTCCTCAGTGCCAGCTCGCGCTCGTGCTCCGCCTTCTCCAGGCGCTCCCAGGCCTGGCCGGCCAATCAGAACACAGATGGTCAGAGCAGAGAGAGAGCAGGTTCCTGTGCTGGGAGGAGGGTCTGTGAGGAGGAGCCCCACCCGGAGCTATAGGGTCCTGGGGGGCAGGATCCTACCTTGTTGATGTCAGTGATGAGCTTGCCCTCTCTGGGCATGTACACCTTCTGGTTGTTGGCTCTCATCTTGCTCTGGATGGTGAAGAGCAGCACCTCCAGGTTCCCCTTCTCTGTGAATCTGAGGAAACACGCGCACACACGCACACTTTTGAAAACCTCTCAAACGTTGGCCTCGTGTTCTGGAATGTGTCAACGCTTCCCTCCGCTAACCCCCCCCCCCCCCAGACCCCTCTCTTACTTGGGGGGCTTCTCCACGGTGCGGTAGGTGTTGAAGGCCTGCAGCTGGTTCTGCACGGTGCTCAGGGAGTTGGCCAGCTGCCGGTCGTTGAGGGTCAGGATGGTCTGCTCGATCCACTGCAGCAGCTCCGACGCCAGGGTCTCGTACTTGTCGATCAGCTGGTCTGCCTCGATGGCGTAGTCCAGCACCTAGCGAGACAGGCAGGAGGGGTGAGGGTCACACACACACACACCATCTGTTAGCACACAAACGCACGGAAGCACACACAGTCTGTATGCACCCCCCCACACACACACACACACTAACACACACACAGTAGCCCACCTTGCCGATCCTCTTGCCCTCCACAGCCAGGGCCTTCATCTTGGAGAAGTAGTGGTAGTAGGTGGCCACGTAGGTGATGATGGACTTCTCATCTGGCTGGTCCACATTCACATCTGGACAAAGACGGCACTGTCAGCCTGCTTCACTGGAGCCCCATTATCCCTCTCATCTACTTAGCATGCACACACACACACACACACATCCACATCCCATTTCCTTTAAGAACACGTGGGCCTCGTCTTCAAATCAAGCTCAGGGCTCAGAAGGGAAGCCAAACCGTCCCCATATATGGACTTCCAGACCAGTGATGTCAGAAGGCATCCCTAAGCCACTGTGCCCAGTCTGGCCTCCCATCTCCTATTCGCTCTTAAGCTGTCATTCATTCTGGTAATCCATCCATCCACCCCTCCCCTCCTCCCTCCCCCAGTCCAACCAGCTATCCCAGGACAGAGGCTCTTCCTGGTGGGGGGTAACTCCCACGTTCCCAGGTGTCTCTCCCAGGGATCCCCCTCACCTTCTGGGTCCAGCAGCTTGGTGACGCCTAGCTCTTTCTCCGCCACGTTGAAGGCGTTCTGGAGGTTGTAGTGGGCGTTGGACCGCTTCAGGTTGTCGAACTCAATGAGGTCCGATCTGGAAAGGGGGGGCAGGGAGCTTGTTCATGACAACACTCATCTCATGGCTGGGAGGACTGTCATCGAAACCACTGAATTCAGTCTGACAAGTCAACAAAGAAGAAGACTTATGGTCTAATGAATCTTTTTTTTTCAATTCGTTCCAAGTCTGTCTTATCTGTGGTCTCTGTCCTCTGTTTAATGAGATAAGATCATGTAGAGATGATAGTGCCATCTTGTAGCCCTGAAGATTGAATCACTCCTCATTAAAAATGACTTCTACACTCTGGAAAACCACAAACCTACAAACAGGCAGCAACGCTGCAGGCATTCATTTCGGTTCAACCTGTCCGTGTTCAACAATCGAGGGGAAGCCACTGACAATCAACCCGTTAACCCCGCCGGCACACTACCAGCAGGGGGCACCAGTGAGCTACTGGGCACGCTCTCGCGTGAACATCCAGTGGGTTTTATTTCCGTTATCTAGGTCAACTTACTCCAGTGAGTTGGTATTTTTCATCCACGTATCCAAACTGCTGAAAGTTTGTAGGAGAGGAGGGTTGAGGAGACCCACATAGACAAACAGGAGGTTCAGACCCCCCCAGAGACAAGGTGTCATGGCAGGTGGACCACATTAGACAAGAGGTCCTGATAGGACCAGAGGGCGAGGCACTTATCCTCAGATAATGGAACAGTTAATCATCTAAATATAGCTCTTTATAGAGAACACGGCGGGCACCCAGCGGCCTACAGTTAACGGCTGACTTCCTGTTGATGACAGTGTGGTGCACAGGGTCATGTGCTGGCAGGTGGTTGACCTGTGTTTGTGCACGATGGCGTTGAACGCCAGGCCGTCTCTCCAGCTGGTGGTGAAGTTGTGGACGTTCACGTTGGGGTACCTGCAGGGAGAAGGTCAACGGGGATTAATCATCAACTACACGCAGGAAGAGTTCTGTCACATGGCCAATGATCTCTCACGCGGACTTTGGGAAATGTCTCTCCGACGCTGCCCTCCCTCCCCACCTCCCACCTTTCCCCTCCCCTCCCCCCCTCCCCTTCCCCCCCCCCCCTCCCCCCTCCCTCCCTCCCTCCCTCCCTCCTCTCCCCACCCCTCCCTCCCTCCTCACCCTGCAGTCTTCATCTGGCACCAGAGGAGCAGGGCTTCTTTGGCAGACTTCTTCTCCTTGTTGTCCCCGGTCTCCACGCTGATGTCCTGGATCTGTTAGCAGGAGGACGAGAGGCTCCGCTCAGTCACACAGACACAGGCCCACTTAACACTCCAACGCAGCCCCGGCTCGGCTAATTAAACATTGCTCGGCATTGATTACATAAATAACAAACATAATCTTGTCGTTCTGCACAGGGGCGGAGATTTACGCGGATTCACCAGCAATGATGGGGAAACAGCTGACGGGTCCTAATATTAATTGTGTCCTTGGTGAGACAAATTGAGTTCAGAAATGATATCAGAGTGTTAGGATATTACGAGAGCAGAGTCAGCCCTGAAAAACACCGCCTAGCAGTTAATTGCTTCCATTCATAGTGGTTCGCCTGAGGCCTGAGGACAAGCAGGGACCTGAGGTCCAGATGCCAGGTGGAGAAGGAGAGAGGGAGAGGGAGAGAGAGAGAGCGAGAGAGAGAGAGAAATTGAGAGCCAGTGTGGCAGCCAGGACGTTACCTGGAAGCGGAGGATGATGGTCCAGATGAGGCCGAGGGTGAGGCGGTGATTGCCGTCCACAATGTCGTGGGAGCCCATGTTCTCCAGGTGCACCTTCTGCTCCTTGAGGAACTGCAGGGCCTTGTCCACGTTCTCCAGGCAGTGGATACGCATGCGGCCCTTGGTGGGCTTCGGCTGGGGGAGGGAGGGAGAGGGGAGAGAGGGCGTCAAGGACGAGGGGAGAGCTCATTAAGAGAGAGAGAGGGGGAGTTATGTACCGTAGGCAAGACAGTGTGTTGGCAAAGAGGGGTAAACTCAAAAGAGGAAGAACGAGAGAAAGCAGAAATAAGAGTTTCATCATCAGCTGCCGCTAAAACCAGATGACCAGCGAGTCACAATGTCAGGTTATGGTCTGGGTTAGGGTCAGGGAGACTGTCAGGGCCAGGGCCAGGGCCAGGGCCAGGGCCAGGGTTAGGGCCAGGGTCAGGGTCAGGGCCAGGGCCAGGGCCAGGGCCAGGGCCAGGGCCAGGGCCAGGGTTAGGGCCAGGGTCAGGGCCAGGGCCAGGGTTAGGGCCAGGGTCAGGGCCAGGGCCAGGGTTAGGGCCAGGGTCAGGGCCAGGGCCAGGGCCAGGGTTAGGGTCAGGGCCAGGGCCAGGGCCAGGGTCAGGGCCAGGGCCAGGGCCAGGGTCAGGGCCAGGGCCAGGGTCAGGGCCAGGTCAGGGCGGAGAGGATGAGGTACTGACCAGCTGCTCCCCAGACAGCACCTCCAGGAGGCGGATGAGCATGCGTCCATCCCGCAGGTCAGTGTAGAGGTCTCCTATGCGGCAGGTGACGCGGCCCAGGTGGGAGTTCACCCACTTGGTGAAGGTCTTCTTCTGCACCGCCTCACGCTCATCTGCAGGGAGGAGAGAAAGAGAGAGGAGGGGCGGTTAGCACGGGTCCACCAATCACAAGGCAGCCCCAGCTTCCCACCGGACTGTGTAAAGTCATCATCATTGCCCGATATTTCAATTAAGTTCTCCTCCAATAACGATCGTGTCTATAAACAATTCCAGCCCCTATTAGAGACCCTCAATCACTCCTGAGCCCAGACTGATTACAGTAAATCATGTGGATCAGAGACCCGGTGTGACGCGGCCCATCTCTCAGATGAGCTACGCCATGAGGTCATTGGGATCATTGATTTGACAGCTTAGCAGAGAGTTCTCAGCCCCCCAGCCTAAAGCTGACTGACAGAGGTGGGTGTGGGGGGGATGCGGGGGTGAGCGAGTCAGATGGCTGAGCGGTGAGGGAGTTGGGCTAGTATTCAGAAGGTTGCCGGATCGATTCCCCGCCGTGCCAAAAGAAGTTGTGTCCTTGGGCAAGGCACGTCACCCTACTTGCCTCGGGGAGAATGTCCCTGTACTTACTGTAAGTCGCTCTGGATAAGAGCGTCTGCTAAATGAGCGACTGCTCTGCTGACGGGTCCTCCCGCCGGGTCTGGACGGGAGCACGGCCGACCTCTCACGAAACAAACGCTCCCCCCTGGTGAGGGATGTGGGCGGCTTCGAATCCACGGTGCCCTACTGGGGGGACTGGCGATGGGTCGGAGGGGACGGGACGTTCCAACGCTACGGGAGGACGGGGAGGCCGGGACACAATGCATTAAGCTGCAGATGGTGGTGGTAGCACGGACATATGGAGCCAGGAAGTAAGAAGCTAAACTTGCCTCCTAACGAGGTGACCTCATTTCCAGGACACGGGGCTGCAGGAGAGCTTGATCTGGTCTAAGGGGGGAAACACTGCCGTCTGAGCGGCTGTTATCTCTCTCCCGACACGAGCCCACGCCCTCACACACACTTCCCTCAGAGGTGTGACATTAAAGAAGACACGAGATAAGAACATATCCACTGACAAACAGCAGGAAATGTTGAGGTTGAGTGTGCGCCGCGATACTGCCTCGTCTATAAGCTACTCAAGGCTATTATTAGTCCCGAGGCAAGGGTCAGGTCTCGCATTAAAGCAAACCAGAGAGCGATGGGCGCCGAAAGGTAACGGCTGGTGAAGAGACGTGAAGCCGGCAGGACAACCTGCTGACTCACAGCTCCTCCCTGGAGCCCCAGGGCCAAGAGGCTGAGACTCGTCCCCACCTTGGCCAAGGACAGCAGCCCCAAACTGGGGCAGGGGGCGAGGAGGGAAGTAGGACAATAGATAAGGAGAACTCCCAGATCTGAAGTCAGGCAGACTTCTATTATTTAGAATATATTATTTATTGATTCTCTAGGAGTCTTAGAGGTGGGTGGTGTATTCTGGCAGATGGGCGTGACTGAGAGGTGATATGGTGACTGACTGACTGGGCAACTCCCCCTGCCTGGTGGTGGCCACTCTGGACTGGCCGGAGAGAGGAGCAGCTGGCCTTGTGGCAGAGCACCGGTAATCCTGAGCTGATTTATGGTCGTACTTGAGGGATTAGGTGGCCACTTTGCAAGGTTTAAGGAAGCCCCCCTCTGCCTGCTGGAGGAGCCTTTCAATCAAACGCTAATGGCTTTGTTCAGAGCAGAGGCCCAGGAGGAGAGGAGAGTGGAGGAGGAGAGGAGAGTGGAGGAGGAGAGGAGAGTGGAGGAGGAGAGGAGAGTGGAGGAGGAGAGGCCAGGAGGAGAGGAGAGTGGAGGAGGAGAGGAGAGTGGAGGAGGAGAGGCCAGGAGGAGAGGAGAGGCCAGGAGGAGAGGCCAGGAGGAGAGGAGAGTGGAGGAGGAGAGGCCAGGAGGAGAGGGGAGGAGGAGAGGAGGAGAGGAGAGTGGAGGAGGAGAGGCCAGGAGGAGAGGAGAGTGGAGGAGGAGAGGCCAGGAGGAGAGGAGAGTGGAGGAGGAGAGGGGATGAGAGGCCAGGAGGAGAGGAGAGTGGAGGAGGAGAGGCCAGGAGGAGAGGAGAGTGGAGGAGGAGAGGAGAGTGGAGGAGGAGAGGCCAGGAGGAGAGGAGAGGCCAGGAGGAGAGGCCAGGAGGAGAGGGGAGGAGGAGAGGAGGATCGGAGAGTGGAGGAGGAGAGGCCAGGAGGAGAGGAGAGTGGAGGAGGAGAGGCCAGGAGGAGAGGAGAGTGGAGGAGGAGAGGGGAGGAGGAGAGGAGAGTGGAGGAGGAGAGGGGATGAGAGGCCAGGAGGAGAAGACAGGGGAGGCCAGGAGGAGAGGAGAGGGGAGGAGAGGGGAGCAGGAGAGTGGATGAGAGGCCAGGAAGAGAAGAGAGGGGAGAAGAGGGGAGGCCAGGAGGAGAGGCAGGTGGGCGGGTAGGAAAGTAGTCAGGGGTCTGGAGACCAGGATCAGACCCAGGTGAGTTCTCTCTCTCTCTCAGGGTTACCAGGAGTGAGAGAGGTGAGAAGCCATTGGAAAGTGCTCTGACGCTATTGAAACCTCAGGCTAGGCTCAAGTTCAGTTGAAAACCCTCTGGTAAATGACATGCACTTCAAACCATATTGTTCCATATAGTGTGTGCTTATTTTAGACCGCTAGTCCTATGCGTTCAATAGCTTCCTCGATGATGAAGACATAAAAGGCCTGTAAAGCTGTGAGCTGTAGCCCCTCGATGATTGTAATGGGTGGGTTAAGTACGAAGGATTAGCCTACCTTTTAATGAGGTTTCTTATCAGAGTAGATCCTTGAAACCCAAGAGGATAATAATACTGTGGCTTTGCCCTGGTCGTTAAATCAAAATGAACTCCCCATTTTGCCACGGTGGCACAAGCGTCACATGATAAGAGGTATTCCTCATCTGAGAAAAAGATCCCAAACTAGTTTTACAAGGCGACACCCTGATCCTAGCGACGTGATAACGCATGACATTGATAAGTCGTCTTTGTCTGTGTCTATATGAACTAGGAGGGGCGGTATGAGATCTGAGGAGCGACTCTCTTTCAGGGACATTCCTCTGGAGGCCAACAGGAAACACACAAACACAGGTTGTGACACTCTTCCCTTGATGTTAACCAGGGGATCAGCTGAATACCAGCCCAATTACCACACACACACACACCACACATCTCTGGAACATGTGTAGTTGGCTGTACACTGCGGTTTCTCTAAGACTAAGCTTGATTTGAAAAAAGAGCCATGAAAGTCAATAAATCAGAAAAGTGGAGATTAAAAAAAGAGCAATTAAGGAATAAACTGAATTCCTGGGCTGTGAATCTGCCTGCTTGTTAAGGCGGATGGGTTAAGCAACAGACCACTCACCCAGTTTATCAGGAAAAATGCCTGAAGAACACTAAAGTGCACAGACTATGTGCATGTCTGTGGTGCATGTGTATGCTTGAGTTACACAAACTGTCAGCTGTTATCTTAGTAAGGATAGAGGAGGGTTAACTCCCCCATGTGAGGGGGTTCTTGCCTGGATCTGGCAACCTTGAGCATGACAGCGTCCAAGTCTAGTAGCAGTGTCCAAGCCAGGGCGATCTAAACCTCACCTCTCTCTGCATCACCTCGACACAGTCAGCCAAGGCCCTCCCCAGTCCCACCGTGTTGGTAAATAAACAGCTCAGCAGTAGATTAAAGAACTAGGCTGGTACAAATGATTCCAGATAGAGAGAGAGACAGAACCAGGTCACGGTGACATACAACAGTGGAAGGAAGCAGTTGGGATGCGAGAGAGAGAAGGGCAAAGCGAACACTGACTCCTTGAGAAGGACAGGACGACACTGGACAACCAACAGACTGCCTGTAGCAGAGATGTAGTTAGAGGCCGGATGAACACGACACAGGCCTGATAGCTCTGCTTAGGATATCCACCCAGTTGAAACCCTGTAGGGGCTCTGTCACCTCAGCTTGATCAGTTACCCAGAGTGCAGAGTACAGAGTATATTATTAATCATCTGTTAGCTAATCATCTTACAAGGTTTATATTTTCTACAGTTGGCGGCAGACATCAATGCACCAGCTAAATGTCTGGTGGAGAGAGTTACACCTTTGAGGACTGCGGAATACAAAGACCAACTGAGAACAGAGTGACTGGATGTTCCGGAGTGTTGTACAACGTTCCGGAGTGTTCTACAACATTTCGGCAACACAGCAGGGAAATGGAAGTCCTGAGAACATTCCGTGCCAAAGCATTCAAGAATTGTAAGAATGGCTGACTGGGAGGGGGGGGGGGGGGGGGGGGGGGGGGGTTAACAGCATTCTGTATCCAAACACAGAGAACCACACCTGCACTGTCTAATCCACCTGGTCTGGAATCCAGCTGACCTTGGAGGCATGCTGTATAAACAAACACTACTCACACGGATTAAAGACACTGGACAGAGAGAAGTGTTGATACAGAGGAAATTGCAGCACAGCGCGTTCAACGGTTGCCGGAAAGGCTGTGATAGCAGTGTGTCATCATCATCATCTCTCAACCGACAACAACAGGTTCTTATGAGGAGCACGCACTGTGACTGCCTTTACACAACACTGCTGCTCATCACCCCTATCAATAGCCTTCATATTAACACAGGCACTGTGACACCACAGCATGTGACACCACAGCATGTGACACCACAAATGTGTCAGAGCCACGCCTAAAAACAATCTGGATTACAGAACAGTTATGAATACACACAATCATCAAAAGAACCACTTTTATACATAAAAAACCCTAAAAATAATGATGTGACATGACATTCGTGTGAACCCAGAGTTCCTGTCGGTCTCAGAAAGACAATGAGACCGAAGCCCACACAAATTCCTGCAGCTACAGCTCACTGTAACTTCAGGTGGGAACAATTCCATATCTCAAGGTGACCTTTCCTTTAACCCGTGAGGAGCCTCAGAGCTTGGGCGGACTGGATTTCATGCGCTTGTTGAACAATGAAGTATAACTTTCTCCGGCTCTGTTTCTCCCTCCGTCTCTCCCTCTGTCTCTCTGTCTCTCTCTCCCTCTGTCTCTCTGTCTCTCTCTCCCTCTGTCTCTCTGTCTCTCTCTCCCTCTGTCTCTCTGTCTCTCTCTCCCTCTGTCTCTCTGTCTCTCTCTCCCTCTGTCTCTCTGCCGTCTCCTGTGAGGCCGCCTCGGGGCTTGACCGTGAAGAGGCAAAGTAGGAGGACAGGGAGAGGGAGGAAGAGAGGGAGGAAGGGTGGGGGGAGGGATAGAGAAAGGGCAAAGAGGAGAACAGGAAGCAGAGGGAAGGGAAAACGGGACGAGAGAGAGAGACAGAGAAAAGAGAGAGACAGAGAGAGAGAGAGAGAGAGAGAGACAGAGAAAAGAGAGAGACAGAGAGAGAGACAGAGAAAAGACCGAGAGAGAGACAGACAGAGAGTGTCATGGCAACACGTAACAGTGTGACACTGCGGCAGATCAAAACACACAAGGAGAGAGAGAGAGAGAGAGAGAGAGAGAGAGAGATGGGTATCTCTTGACGGTTAGGACCTGAACTCACACGCAGGCACACAAGCACAAACGTGCAAGGATTTAGGCCTCTCCAATACACACACACACACACACCTGTAAAAGAACGTCAAAGCAAAAACACGAAAAAAAGAAAGAAAAGAAAAGTGAGAAACAGAATGGCTGGAGTGAAAGAGATAGTGAGAGCACAAGAGCGAGGGCGAGCGAGATAAAGGAGGCGCAGATTGTGGGGCTTTTATCTGAGCTCCAGGGGGAACACAGCCTTCGCTCAAGGCCCGGCCACATGGCCACAGCCTTCAGCTCCACGCATGCAAACACTTCCTATTGACTTGTCAGCTCTCAAGGTGATCCGAGTGATGGCACAGCACAGTACACACCCCTGAATTAGGGCTAGAGACTGCACAGCACAGCACCATGGAAAACCTGTTTGACCTCAGTCCTAATGGGAGGACTCGGCTGACCTACAGGGGGATGTTTAGTTAAACATCTACCGGGTCACCCTCCCACACACTCTGCCACCAGACCTACACTGGCCAAGGCAACACACACACACACACACACACACACACACACACACTGGTACAGGCAACAGCAGTCTTACTCTCACTTCTTCTTTCGAGCACACAAATAGCAGGTGGTTCCCTCCAAGCATGAGGTTACCTTTCCTGGCAGAAGGGAGGGAGAGAGTGGGGGAGGGAGAGAGTGGGGGAGGGAGAGAGTGGGGGAGGGAGAGTACGGTAGAGTGATGCAAATCTATTTTGGAAAATAAATCGTAAATAGTCTTTCAACCTTACGAAACCTTTTTGCATACCTTTGCCAAACCATTGCCAAACTCGTTAGATTTTTTTCAAAAACCTTTGATCGAAATCATTCATGACAATATCTCTTCAACCTTTCGTTACTTTTTTTCCCAGAAGGCACTGGGACAGAGAGGAAGATGGTTGGTTGGGAGCCCTGGAGGGTTAGTGAAGGAGAGGGAGCTGCAGGGTGAGGCAGGGTGAGGCAGGGTGAGGCAGGGTGAGGCAGGGTGAGGCAGGGTGAGGCTGGTCAACGAGGGAAGGCAGGGGGCGGAGACATTCCTCGTGATGCCTGGTCGTGTCGTGACAGCACCTGACCCTAAGGAGGCAGAGAAGGAGGAGGAGGAAGACGAGTTGGGGAGACAACAAAACCCAGGCTGCCTCCTCACCAGGCTGCCTCCTCATCCAGGCTGCCTCCTCATCCAGGCTGCCTCCTCATCCAGGCTGCCTCCTCGTCCCGGCTCCCTAATGACAGGGCCGGAGACGAACACGGGACACACATGTCGTGTTTGCTCGCCGCCGTACTAAACACACAAACACACCCGTCTTCCGAGAACATAATGTCTGTGAGCAAACAGACATCATGACAGCTTGTTCTGCCCCGGGCTACAATATTACTTCTCTGGAATGGTTCCTGTGTGGTTTCCACTGCATATTAGAGGCAGGCGTGGTACCTTCCAATTGAACCCTCCACAGCCAGCCTGATGGCATCTCTGCTGGCCTGATGACAATGATGAGGATCTAAACACAGGTAATCCAGGCAGGTATGCCGCCAGTGTTTATCCTGCGTCTGTGTTTGTCCTACAGCCTGAGCCCGCAGGGACTGAAGCCATGCAACTGATGGACCCCTACAACACACACACACACACACACACCTATGTGTTCATGATGACCAAAGTCACCGCCAGAGCAAACGGCGTCTTAAGAGGGTGACATCACGGGCGGCAGGGGGCATTAGGGCCCTGAGGAGGACGGCACGCCGGCCCGTCCCCTCACAGCCTCCTTGCGCGATGCACGGTCTGTGGGGTGACGACTGGCACTGTTGCTTATTGACAGAGAGTGCTGCTGCGTACACAACGTCTTCTGCCTGGCCCAATGCAATGTTGGCACAGTTCTTCACTCCTGCACTGATGTCTCATCAGGGAGAGAGAGAGAGGGAGAGAGAGAGATATGGAGGGAGGGAGAGAGAGAAAGAGAGAGGGAGGGAGAAAAAGCCTACAAAAGCCCTATTCTATGGATGGTCTGTGGCAGCCAAGAGGAGAGGGTTGTGAGAGTTCTGACAGATCTGACTAATCTAATGACTCCACCAGCCAACCCTGCCCTTATGCTTTCATCCGTCTCTGAAAGCACTCCTGGTCTAGGACAGAGGCCCTCACATTGCACCTGACAAACAAATCAACCCATAAAGAACGCGGTGCCTTTCAGACAAACTCACCGAGTTAGATTGGACTATTCCTCTGTGTGGGGAAAGTCAACCCTCCGACTGTATGTAGTAGCTGTTGGGGCTTTACTTGTCTTCTGAAGTAAAGCCCCATTATTTCCAGTCTTTGTTACCGTTCAGAGCAGCGACGTTTAACTTTCAAAAGGTCTTATCCTGTGTTCCAGCAGACAGTACGCAAGGACAAGTGATGACACGTGGAAACAGAGAGCCACCCTGTGCTGGAGTCAACTCTGCGCTACGACAAAGGTGAGGAGGAGGAGGGAGGTGAGGAGGAGGGAGGTGAGGAGGAGGGAGGTGAGGAGGAGGAGGGAGGTGAGGAGGAGGGAGGGGAGGAGGAGGAGGGAGGTGAGGAGGAGGGAGGTGAGGAGGAGGAGGGAGGTGAGGAGGAGGAGGGAGGTGAGGAGGAGGGAGGTGAGGAGGAGGAGGGAGGTGAGGAGGTGGGAGGGGAGGAGGAGGGAGGTGAGGAGGAGGGAGGTGAGGAGGAGGGAGGGGAGGAGGGAGGTGAGGAGGAGGAGGGAGGTGAGGAGGTGGGAGGTGAGGAGGAGGAAGGTGAGGAGGAGGAAGGTGAGGAGGAAGGAGGGATGTGAGGAGGAAGAGGGAGGTGAGGAGGAAGGAGGTGAGGAGGTGGGAGGTGAGGATGAGGAAGGTGAGGAGGAAGGAGGTGAGGAGGGAGGAAGATGAGAAGAAGGAGGGAGATGAGGAAGAGGAGGAAGATGAGAAGGAGGAGGGAGATGAGGAGGAGGAGGGAGGTGAGGAGGAGGAGTGAGGAGCACTTGGCTGTGACGGAGCAGCCTAAGCCCAGCGACGGGGGTTGTGGTGTCGTGAAGGGGGCCTGTGTGCCCCCGCGTCACGAGGCCAAGCGACCGTGCAGCTCTGTCTCTGAGCACCAAACGGGAGGGCAGGCTCTGCCTCCCCAGCCAGCCCCCCTCCAGCTGCTTCCAGCCAGCCTGTGATTACAGCCCAGTCAAGGTACTCATTAACACACACACACAGGAAGCTTGTATCTCCAGAAATGTATCAAACAGGCGCTCGCGATGACACAAACAGCGTTGTTTTTTACAAGGAGGGGCTTTCCCATCTGCGGTTCCAAACCGCCTCTCACTTCCTCGCCAAGCGGATGATGTCACCCCTTCTTCACCCGCTGTTCTGTCCATGTCAGAAGATGGCAGGTCGACGGTGCCTGCAGCACCTGCAGCAGTACACAAAGGACTATGAAAAGAGGCCAATCAGAATCCTCCTGAAAGTACCCAGAAGAGACACAGAGAGGTCCAATACCAGAGATGAGCTCAATACTTCTGAGGTGAAACACACACACACACACTCTCAAATGTGTCTGGCCCTCTCAAGAATATCCACCCAGGAAAGGAATGATGGGTACAGAATATCAATTCTCTGGGTGATTATTCTCTGCGTACACACACACACACACTCAAAGCAGCATAATACTCCTCTGTGTTAGAACAGTGTAACCTGTCCTCTGGGTTAAGCCAAGGACACCAGAGCAAGATGGCTGCATCGCCTCAGTGCAGCAGACCACAACACAGCGGAATCAGAGCGTAAACGAGAGCTCAGTCTGCAGGGAGGACAAGACGCAGCGACAAACACACTTGGTGTGCGCGACAATAACAAAACGCCCATGCTCTGAAAAAGACTTGAGAGCAGGAGCGGGCGAGGCCAGTCTGGCCACGTGTGACGCTGGTTATTTTAGACGCTCGACGGTTTGTGGGCTTAAAGTGTAAAAACTAATTGAGCACGTCGCTTGATCTGGAGCCAGCACTCTCCGGGGTAAACCCACGTAAAAAGGCAGAGGAGGTAAACAGATAGAGAGGGGATCGTAAAAGACAGGGGGAAAGACTCAAACATCTCCGTTGAGAGAGGGACTCACGGGCTGAGTTGGCGATCGGTATGAGCACATCAGGCACTAGGACTTTTATATATATATATATAAAAAAATAAAAGTTTTTTGATTGGCTTTCATGGATCGGAGACACCCACAGGAGAGCAGGAGGAGGAGGGCAGGATGTAGCCATGCTGCCGGCTGGGGAAGGTGGACCCAGTCTGGGTGAAGGGCTCCCCCCCCCCTCCCTTCCCCCCAGGCCACCTGCAGCTGCTCCTGATAACGAGGGGAGGGAGGGGGGGCTGCAGACAGAGGCACCCCTGCCCTCAGCCATAACATCTGGACACTTACCCAGTGTGAACAGGAAGCCTCTAATTGCCCCGGAGCCCTGGAAACTGCACCGTTGCGCTACTTTCCCCAAGTAGAAATCAGTAAATAATTGTCAAGCTGTGTCAACAACAACGGTATTGATAAAGGTATTATGCCTGTACGGTCATGGTTATCCACTTGGAAATGGGAATATGGACCTTAAGGCCTTTAGACCCAGTGCTTTCAACAGGAAGCTTAGTAGTATAGAGTTACTATAGCCAATTCAGAGTCTGCTACCAGACCCGAAACATGACCCATAGAAGGACATGGATCTCCACAAGCACCCATTCACCTCCTTAAATAAAGTAGAGGAACTAAATGCTGGAGCCTGTAGCAAGTCTAGGACTTGGACAGCGAGGACGAGAACACCTCTCAAGTTCCTTAACCGCTCACCCCCGGTGGCTCAAACGCTGCACCAGGTCACGATTAACATGGGGGCATCAGAAGAGTAAAGCCGTTTGAAAACAGCTAGTCTGAAAGAGTTACAGTGTCCTGTCACTACTCACAGTGATTATTGGATACCTTGGTATCAAACTTCTGGTGACCCTTAGCTTGACTCTCCTTCATACATCTCGTCGGTGACCGTGACAAGAATGACCTTTAGGCCTTTGTGTGTCTGCCTTAGCACACACACACACACACACACTTCTGTCCTCATCACGCTGACCTACATAGGTGAGGTTAAGTAAGAGTGACAAAGTGAGAACACATTGTGAAATCAATCCCCCAGGTGTGTAATGAATGACCCTTATCAGCGCCAACGGAGCCAACTGACACCTTGGAGATCTCCGTTTGTTTCATCTGCCGGGCAACTCAAAAACTCGTTATCAATCCCTGGCAGTTAAGCCCAGAACATGGTAAGCCCAGAACAGTTAAGCCCAGAACAGTTAAGCCCAGAACATGGTAAGATAGCTGCAGTCTGGACATGTGTGTGTTCAATCCCTTTTTTTTTCTCTTTTTTTTTACTGCTGCATTCCAAACACTTCCTTACTGTATTGCCTGGACAGCCTCTGACAAGACGTAGCCTAAGTGGGTTCTGCTCTTAGTTTTCATTTACATTTAGTAACTTAGCAGACGATCTTATCTAGAGCGACTTACAGTAAGTACAGGGACATTCCCCCGAGGCAAGTAGGGTAAAGTGCCTTGCCAAAGGACACAACGTCATTTGGCACGGGCGGGAGTCAAACCAGCAACCTTCGGATTACAAGCCCAATTCCCTAACCGCTCATCCACCTGACTCCCAGTTAGTGAGCTGCTGCTGCCCCTGTGTTTGACTAGAGCCACGCTGCTAATGGTTGCCTTGCAGCCCTCCCTGCTAAAGCACACAGCAGTGTTTACACAGACGGCAGGGAGGTGACTGGCCCCAGTGATACTGACCCTTCGGACCAGGATCCAACTCTCACCAATCAGGCCTGATAGGCTGCCTGGACTGGAATAAATAACTGGAGGTTTGGGCCTGCTGTAACCTAGGATCTAAAGGGAATTCGCTGTCTAATGCCGGAGAAGCAAAAGGTTCTGTCAGGTATTATAACAGAGCTGAGACGTGATAACGGGTCTCAGCAGTTGTCGTTACTTTAATTCCTGCTGAACTTCCTGACCTTCCTTTAATTCCTGAGAACTGCCTCGAGCGTCGTTGGTCCATAAAAAAAGACGACAAAAGGAAGGCGGCAGCCAGACAGGAAGCTGGAGAAGCTGACATCATTCCACACTGCTTCTCCAGCTACCGTCTCTCCTGCCTAGACAGGTTGCAGGTTGGACAGTTACACAAAAACGTTAGCTATGCAAATCACCACAGGGGCTAGCTCTTCCTGGTTGTGTACAGCGGGCCAGGACCAAGGAGGTGCTGGTCTGCAGGGTCAAGGTCGTCCTTCTCCCTTCAACGGCTCCCCCTCTGCCAGTCAGCCAATCACAGGCTCCCCTCTGCCAGTCAGCCAATCACAGGCTCCCCTCTGGCCGTCAGCCAATCACAGGCTTACACATTCACCCACCTTGATGAGTTTCTTCTCTACCCAGCTGGGTGGGTTTCACTTCTCCTTGAGTCTAAAACGACCCTTGAGGCTAACTTGGGGGTCATGTGTCACAATGCTGATATGACTGGTTAGCCAGAAGAATTCAGTCAAGAATTCTGGTTAGCCAGAAGAATTCTGTCACATGACCCCTGGAACAAGGCGAGCGCTAGTGATGCGTTCCACACCATGTGGAAACATCGCCTCGATATATCACTACCGTCCCTGCAGACGCAACAGCTTCCTGGGTCTCAAGACTGACAGGGAGAACAAAGGAACAAAACATAGCGAGCGAGGCTGAGAATGAACCTCAAGGGCAGTCAGACCAGAATTACTGCTGTGTGTTCGAGTTTGTGCAACAGAGATGTGTGTGTGTGTGTGAAAGGGACGTGTGTCGTCAGCATGTGTGTGGAGAGCTAAGCCCGGAGGTAGAAGAGAGGAGAGGTTAGAGAGGAGCAAGCTTGATCAAGGACATTTGGAATCCCTTCAAAAGGACAGGTAGAGGTGTCCACCTGCACCTGCCTGGGTTCACCTAGACGACAGAGGAACTTGCTGGTAAACGGTTTGCTTCGCCCCCGTCAAGTTCAAAGCACACGAGGGTTGCGTGAGCGAGGCTTACATGTCTGACAGGGAGACATCAGGAGATTAGGCTTCTGTTCCATCACGATGACTGGCAGGCCCAGGCTCCCTGACTCCCTTCACTCAGCCTCCTGACTACAGACACACCACGGACTCAGCCTGAACTTTGACCGTGGCACACATTGCTGGGCATGAGGGGTATTGTTTGTTATCAAGTGGAATTTGATCAGATAACCTTAGGCCCGTGTTGAAACATGGGAATGAAGATGCAGCCCGTGTTGCCAAGCCCTGGTTACCCTTCCAATCGCCGCCATGACACACCGGAATGGGTTTCGAGCAAGATCACAAACAATGGCATTAGGTCTCGACTTTCTTTGAACACATGATTGGATCTCATATGTGGGTCTTATCCTGGAGAAAGATCATAGTGTCTTTTTAGAGGGAGGACAAATCTCACACAGACCTGCACACACACACACACACACACACACACACACACACACACACACACACACACACACACACACACACACACACACACACACACACACACACACACACACACACACACACACACACACACACAGTTAGTGTGATGACCCCCAGGAGGAGAAGCAGTAAATCACCCTGAAAGCCTGCCCTCTCCCTCGGTGACACTGGACCCATGGCTTCATCGGGGAGGTGAAATATCGTTAGCACAAAGAAAGAATGTGCGCGACGCGTGAGGGTGTGTGGACTTGCCCCTCGAGTCAACTCCTTGAAAGCTCTCCACTCCAGACGATGTGTGTTAAATCTTTGAGACAGCGAGGGGGGGGACCGGTTTGTGATCTTGGTACGCTCTGTTGACTGCCTGCCTGCTCACCCCCCCCCCCCCCCCTCCCCCCCTCCGCCTGCCTAGTGGACCATGACTGGCGAGCCCCAGCGCTCCAAGCAGTAGCACACACCTGATTACACAAACCACATAAAGCCTTCTAACTACACATGATACGACGAGCAAACATACACTCCCCTAACCCACGATCTGTTACCTGCTCATTACAGCCAACCTCCCCCATCCCAAAAAGAACTCTCCTCAAAAGAGGGGATTACCACAGTGGCGGGAGGCTCCTGAAACGAAACTGGGAACATTTCGTGACTGGTGAGGGGGGGGGGGGGGGGAATTCTCGGAATGGGATCATTCCGTCCTCAGAATCCGAACGATGACGTGAGTCAGCGCCGGGCTCGTTTCACCTGAGCGCCTCAGAGCATGTGCGTTCTCACAATGGCCACGGCCACATCCGTGCATGGCGCCTCACATGGCCGAGGCCTGTGTTGTTGTAATAGGATAGGGAGGGACAGGTGGCCTGCTGATCAGGAGCCCTGCTGATCAGGAGGCCTGGCAGGGGCTGGAGCTTAGCGGACACCCATTTCTCCCGGTGTCCCTGACACGACAGGGGACGGGAGACTGGAGGAAGCCTTGAGGGAACCACCTTTTTCCACTCTCCCCTTAAAACCAGCCAGCGCTCCTCCAGACGGCACTAGATCCTTTCAGCTTGGCGGGCGCGACATCATGAATACATGATGAGCTGTAAGCTTCTCCCTCGTTCTTTACTCCTGGTTGCAAAGGCAGCAGGACGGGTGTTAACCCCTCCCCTCCCCCGGGGGCAGCGACTGCGCGTCTCTTACCTTGCAGCTGCTTGAACCTCCCCTCCCCCGGGGGCAGCGACTGCGCGTCTCTTACCTTGCAGCTGCTTGAACCTCCCCTCCAGGATGTTGGAGTATTGCACCTGGTTAACGAAGGCAGCGGGGGAGAGGCAAGGCTCTCGGTCTCGCAGGTCAAACTCCATAGTTCCCCCGGGTGAAAAAGCTCAGAAATGTGTCCGCCTAAACGACTCCCTCGGGTACAGGGGCTCTGGTGTTAGTCCCTGGGGGGCTCTCCAGCATAGCACAGCGACAGCAAGGCGCAATACCTGTAGAGTGTGCTCTCTCAGTCTGAAGGAGGCGTGGGGAACGATTCGACAAAGTCCACCTTTGCCTGTTTAAAATCCCTGTTGCCGTCGTCCTCTGCTAACACATATCAACATGGCAACTCCAGGGTATCCAAGTTTGGAAAGGTTTTTTTTTGGATCTCACTCCCTCTGCTCTCCACAGAAAAGGCAGTGGAGTGTGCAGGGGTGGCCGAGGTTTTTCCCCCCAAACAAAAATAAGAACAAAATGTTCTACTTCTTTTCTTCTCTTTCACCACCTCCTCTGAAGTCCATGACAAGTCTACTTTGCCTCGGAGCAAAGTAGAAAACCTGTAGCTCTCCGCACCTCCTCCCTGCCGTTTACACTCTTACACACTCACACACTCGCGCTAAAACCAGCACTCGGCGCTCCTCTCCTTCGCTCCACGGTTTGAGCTGGCAGGCGGACTCTGGAGCGTTGTGTGCGGCCAGTGGGAGAAGCGGCCGTGGTCGGGTGGATGTGTAAACAGAACCTGCTGCTGCTCCTTCAAAGCTCGGGACATTTGCATAAGGTGTGTTTAGGGAGGAGCGTGGGGGCTGGGGGGGGGGTGTATAAAAGGCTCAGAGTGGAGGAGGGGTGGAGGAGTGCTGAGGTGGACCAAACCATTGTGAGAGGCTCAGTGTGTGAGACAGGGGGTGGAGTGATCCACTCCTGCTTAATGCCAGGGGGGTGGAGGGGTGGGGCCTGCTGGTGAGGTGTGTCACAAGCAGCCACATTGTGTTGTTTCCCCCCTCTCATCCTCTCGCGTGGGTGTGCCTCTCACTTGCTTTACTCTCTCTCCGGCAGCAAACGAAAACAAGGCGTTAAAGACAGGAAGGAAGTAGTTGAGAAACAGTCAGCAGCAACAAGTTCTTTCCTGCGTGTGCAAGATATCAGCATGTGAGCCAGAAATCACATATCTAGATATAGATAGTAATGTGTATTTCAGTTGATCAAATCCAGTAAATGAATCAGAAGTGAAACTTTGGTAGCAGGTGTGTGCAAGGCCGTGCCTGCCGTGTCAATAGGGTTTCTTCCCACACGACCAGGATTGCGCTGTTTAATAAATGTGAACAGTCTTGGCTTTTGTGGATTGCCATAAACCAACCTAGCCATCTAAACCAACTCCATTTCTCACATTCTCGGTAAATTGACTCTACCATTGAGAATGCTTAATACAGACCAGATGAGGGGTCTCCAGAAAGGTGATGTCCCCCGGCACGTAAACACCAGAGGTCAAAGGGCGTGGTGGCCGGAGGGGGCGGCCAGGCCTGGTCTGGTCTGCCCCGGGGGGGGGGGGGGGGGGGGGGGGGGGGGGGCAGAGGTGTCCAGCTCTGTAGACTAACAGCATGCTGAGTGTGGACCCTGTTAGGAGGGCATGGGGTTGTTCTAATTAGAAGCATGGCCCGGGGTCTTACGACACGCTGACCAGGTCTTTATGGAGGGAAGGGGCCTCAAGAGAACCAGCGCTTCTCAACGGGGGGTCGAGGGAGGTCTTGTCACGGTCGCCAGGGGTGATGAGATGAGAGAGAAGTGCTCGGTGCTGCCATTACTAAATATCCAACACCACTGTTGACATGAGGGACTACACATGAGCAGGGTGTGTGTGTGTGTGTGTGTTTGTGCGTGTGTGTGTGCACGCGCATGCCTTAAGATTAGTAGGCTTTCGTCTTCTATAAACAGTTTGTGTGGGCCGTTCTGATGGAGAGGATGCATAGTTGGGGATAAACAAGCCGCTCGGGCTTGTGCAGATCACAGGGGTGAGGAGAGTTTAAGAGGAGCTGGCTGGAGCCCTGGAAGAAGCACGCTGCAATTACAGAAAAATGGTCTAGTCTGCCTGGACCGGTCTGCTGGTCCACGGACACAGGCAAGACGGTGTCGTAGCAGGGGAGGGAGGGAGGGAAGTGAGATTGTGCGGACTGGTTGGAAGGGGATAAGAGTGATCCCCGGGATGTGAGAGTAAACACACCTCAGAGGTCCCCCCACTCCTCCACACGGGCCGGGGGAGGCCGAGAGCCCCCTGACATCCCCCCTGACGGAGGCCAGTCCTGGCCCTGCGCAGGATCAGGCCCAGGCTCTGACCTCCAGACAGGAGGACAGGGGAGAGGGATCACCAGGATGGAGCTGTGTGTGTCCTGGTGCCGGGGAAAGACACATTCCTCTCCTCACGAAAGCCAGGGTCACTACCGTGTCAACGTCAAGTTTGAATACCTCATTTCATCATTGTATTTCTCCAACCTATTTTACAGCTGGCAGCTTCCTCAGGGTGTCTCACACGTCCGAGGCGTGAAAGCACCACGAGACACCAGGTCTCGTATTCCTACTTTTCCCAAGAACATTTCTATTTGACATACATTTCCCCCGAAGAGGCTGACGGATGGAGGGAGGATAATGACAGGTGGGGTGGGGGTGACGGGCCGTCACTGTCACGGACGTCGGCACAGAGGCAACACACACAGGAGTGTAACGAGAGCTTAATCTACGCAAATGACAAAGATGGTTCATTTGCAGGAAGTGGAGCAGGAGAATACAATAGCTCATGGCAGGGACACAAGAGGGCCAGCCAATATAATGGTACATTAAGGAGATGGGGAAAAGAGAGAGAACAGGATATTTCCTGTTAAGAGAGAAAGACAGAGACAGGCAGACAGACAGAACAGAGACAGACAGAACAGAGACAGAGAGAAAGAGAGAGAGAGAGAGAGAGAGAGAGAGAGAGAGAGAGAGAGAGAGAGAGAGAGAGAGAGGTGAACAGCAGTGTAGGAAGGCGGGAGGTGCTGTCGTGAGGGAGGGGTTAAAAGGAGGTGCAGAGCGCCTGGGGAGGAACGCTGCTCCAGCCTGTCAAAGAATGTTCACATCAAGCCCCTGCTTGTTAAAAGGAGATACTATCTGTTGCATTATGGTGCAGGAAGAGTCAAGACTACACATGGGCACAAACACACACAATCCCCCCCCCCCCCCCCCAAGACACACACAAACAAACCCACACACCACACACCACACTGGTTTGTAAGTCAGGTGTGTGTGATCTCTTTCAGGGGTGTGTGAAGCCATGCTGAGCAGGTGACAAACACACAGGACTGGGCCCACGAGTGACCTGGCCTCACCAGCCACACATCCCCAACATGCAGCTGGGAGTGGGACTCACAGAGCCCTGGCTGCCAGCTGGAGGCAGGGGGTTAGCCCAGCCAGCCTGGCTGCCTCCTACTGGGCCTGGTGCTTCCCAGTGCTGCAGTATCACCAGCGTGCATTCCTACTGTCTCAAGCTGGGCTCTCTCTCCCCCTCTCTCCCCCTCCCTCCCTCTCTCCCTCTCTCCCTCTCTCTCTCTCTCTCTCATCTGAATGCTGGGGTGTGTCTGTGACCACAGAAGGATGTGCATGTCTAAGTGGGCCAGAGGGGAGGGGGGTGGGAGGGGGGCTGGGGGTGCCTGACTGGCTGGCCGGCCTGTTGCTTCCCTCTGCTGGGCGCTCCATGCTACTACAGCCTGGGTGGTGGAGGGGCATTCCGGCACGGGATGGTGAATGCCTGACGGCTATCCCCCCACACACACACACACACGTCCACACACACCCCCACACACACGTCCACACACACGTCCACACACACGTCCACACACACACGTCCACACACACACGTCCACACACACGCCCACACACACGTCCACACACACGTCCACACACACGTCCACACACACGTCCACACACACGTCCACACCGTCCTACCTGCCAGGGCTTTGATGCGTGAGCGCTCGAAGAGGCGTGCCGAGCTGTTCTCATTGTCCCAGTCGGTCTCTGCTGCTAGGTCCCAGCGGTTGTTGATGTCGTTGTACTGCTGCTGGATCTCCAGGCTGTCGAAGTCGGTGGGCGAGATGGTGCTCATGGTGACCGGGGGGGGGCAAGGACCATCCAACCTACAGGAGGGGGGGGGGGGGGGGGACAAGATCTGGTCACACAGCTGGACAGAAGCAAAAGAAGGTCCTTAAAAAAAAAACGATGGAGATCTCAGAGCTGTATGCCTGGGAACAGAGGTCCAGATCGTGGTCAGGTGGTCAGGTGGTCAGGAGGATCCTGTGGTCAGGTGGTCAGGAGGATCCTGTGGTCAGGTGGTCAGGTGGTCAGGTGGTCAGGTGGTCAGGAGGATCCTGTGGTCAGGTGGTCAGGTGGTCAGGAGGATCCTGTGGTCAGGTGGTCAGGTGGTCAGGTGGTCAGGTGGTCAGGTGGTCAGGAGGATCCTGTGGCTCTCACATCTGTCCGCTCTGTGGAGAGCTGAGTGGTACTGGGAGGCATTGGTCACCTGGCTACAGTTTGACAAGCTTTAACTCCCGGTCACACCAGTAGCCGGTTAGCACTAACAAGGCTCATGTAAATCTTGAGGCCAGGAGTTCAGATAACACCTGTAAAAATGTGAGACGTTGAAATGAAGGATAATAACTGGGAGGTTAACTGCCGGTCATTTGCATAGCTGGCAGTTGTTTGCATAGTGACAGTATTTTAATCATCTTGGAAATGACTAACCTGACTATAGAGAGCCTAGGCTCTGCTGTCACGTTGGCGAATAACTTAACACCCACCCACACAGGCGCACTAACACACAGGCACACACACAGGCACACACACGCACGATGATGACGTGAGCAGATACTTGTTTAAACACAACGTGTCTCCTTCTGAGAGCTAGTTTGAAGGACGCAGTCAGACCTGCTTCATCTAAAGACACACTCCTCACCAACAAAGACACAGAGAGAGAGTGTGTGTGTCGTGGGGGGGGGGGGGTTGTGGGTGAGCTCTGTCAGCGGCTCCCTGGGGGGGGGGGGGGGGGGGGGGAAGGGGGGGAGAGAGGGAGCTGAGGAGCCAGGGTCAGGAGAGACTAGCGATGAATATTTTAGTGCATGTTAGAAGCAAGGAACGAGCCCAAAGGAAGATGGGAAGGCAGGTGGGGGAGAGTGGCATGCATGCCCACAGCCCAGAGCCCACAGCCCTGTCCCCTGTCCTCCTGTCCCGTCTCCTGTCCCCCTGTTTCCTGTCCTCCTGTCTCCTGTCCCCTGTCTTCTGCTGGAGTGAAATGAACGAGGAGAGGAGGAGTCAGGGGAGGGAGAAAGGAAGAAAGGTAGGAAGAGGGAGAGGGGGGGGAAACAGGGGGAGAGAAACAGGGAGAGGAGAGGAGAAAAGAAACGTGTGGGGGAGGAACAGGAGAGGAAGCAGAGAGTGGATAAGGAGGAGAGGATGAGGAGGACAGACTGAGGAGGAGAGGATGAGGAGGACAGACTGAGGAGGAGAGGATGAGGAGGACAGACGGAGGAGGAGAGGATGAGGGGATGAGGAGGACAGACTGAGGGAAAGGAAGGCTTGAAAGAAGGGAGCAGCGGGGGGGGGGGGGGGTGGTAGTGGGGGTGCTGTCCTCTGAGAGGTGACCAAAGGCAGGGGGTTTCTTCCTGGCTTCAGAAGACCTCTAACCCCCTCCTCTGTCCTCGCTGACAGCCAGGCCCCAGCCCACCAGGCCCCAGCCCACCTCTCTATCAGCCTCTCCAGGGGGCATCTATTCAGATTAAACCCCCACAAGCCCCATTAACTCCACATGGCCTGTTTGTTTAAGTGCACGGGACACGGATTACAGAATGGATCTATTGTCTGTTTATCACCGGCTGTTTGTTTATCGGTTGTTGTGTCTGGCTCTGTGGCCGGCGGTGGGGTGGAGTGTGTGTGTGTGTGTGTGTAGGTGCGAGGACGTGTGTGTGTGTGTGTAAGGGGGAGTTTATTAAGGGGGCAGGGGGGGTATTAAAAGGTTGTGGGGAGTCAGAGAGGCTGCTCCAACTGTCCTCCCAACAGCCAGGCTGGCAGGCAGGCCTGCTGCCCTGGACTCTCTGGCTCCTACACCAGTCTGCAGCTCTGCAGCTCCATGCACATCCACCTCCGGCACGCCTACAGCTCCCTCCTGGCTGCTCGGCCCCGTGTCTCCATGACCACAGCCCCCTCCATCGTCTCTGCACGTGTACTGACAAACAATGTCGATGCGGAGAACTTCCTGTCACCTGATATGTACCTGACAGGACTTGGATTCATAAACACAAACCCCTCTCTTCATTCACGGAAGTCTAAAGGACATTCTACACTTTTTAATGTACACACACACACACCAGCGGCCTCATGCCTGAGTGATGGTCTAGCAGAGATGGTTGAGGAAACCAGAGACAGCCCAGATACTTAAACTTGATATATTCAGCAGAGGCAGCTAAATGTGATGCCTTCCAGACACGGAGCGCTCCCAGCCTTTCCTCGCCTCAGCCTGCCTTCCCTCAAGCACAGGTCTGCCTGTCTGTCTGCCTGTCTGTCTGCTGTCCCCCAGCTGCAGCTTCCCAGAGAGGTTCCTCCCCCCTCCCCCCCCCTCACCTCTTCTTCCTCACCCCTCCCCTACTCCCCCTTTTTGCCAAGCCTCTATATCTGAGGAGACGGGAGCCAGAGAAGGGGATGATGTCGAGAGAGTTGGATGGAACGAGGTTGACGCGTTCCGTAATACAGGGTGACCCTTTCAGCAGAGGGAGGGGGGTGGGAGATGGGGGTGGGAGATGGGGGTGGGAGATGGGGGTGGGAGATGGGGGTCAGGTCATCAGGTCTGGGTAGGGGTTGTGAGAAACTCAGTCTCTGGAGGAGGGAGGGAACACACTGTTCCTACGCTCCAGCGAGAAGGGGGGAGTTAGAGATGACTGACTGCCCTGCAGGACCCCGGTGATAAGGTCATGCAGTTATGGGGCCTCTACACACAGCCCAGTAAACACATATATATCAAAACAAAACAAACTGGGGGGAAAAAGCACTGCGAATCCCATTAGAGGCAGATTAAGAGGTGGCCTGGAATAGAAATGCAGCGGAGTAATTATCCCTGGATTAGGGCAGAGCTCCGCCTCCGCTCTGCCCCGCCGACCCTCCCCCTCCCACTCCCTGCCACCCTCCCCCCCCCAGCAGAGAGGGACGTGCCGGGCAGCCATGGGCCCTCTGGGTCTGACCATGACCATGGTGTCTGGGGCCTGGGGGTCCCTTCAAAGGGCCTGTGTGCATGTGTGATGCGCATGCACTGCATGTGGTGTGTGTGTGTGAGGTGTGTGTGTATAGTGTTTGTGGCGTGTGTATGTGGTGCGTGTAGTGAGGTGTATATATTGGTGGGTGGGTGGGTGTGGTGTGTGTGTGTGTGTGTGTGTGAGGTGTGCGTCAAACTAACAGATGGCTCAGTGCTCCATCCCCAGCCTGGAGACACTATTACAGGCTCACATCTAAGCTCCAGTTAATAGAAGGGGACCACTAGTACGATCACTTCTATGTAATTAGTTTGGGCTGGTTTGCACTTCCATTCAAAATCCCTAAATAAGATTAAACATACTCTGTTTGGTCAATTATCTGATCATTGCTAAAACATTACCGCTGCTTATTTCCTGATCTTTGCCAAACACAAACTAGGCTACAGAGGGTGAGGGGACTGGGGTTTGTGGTGTTGTGTGAGAGGGGACTGGGGTGTGTGGTGTTGTGTGAGAGGGGACTGGGGTGTGTGGTGTCGTGTGAGAGGGGACTAGGGTGTGTGGTGTTGTGTGAGAGGGGACTGGGGTGTGTGGTGTTGTGTGAGAGGGGACTGGGGTGTGTGGTGTTGTGTGAGAGGGGACTGGGGTGTGGCGCTGCAGGGGTTAACGCTGGGCTCCATCTGTATGCTGCTGCTGTCAGCTGGTCCTCACAGCCCTGGAGGCAGTCTCAGCTAGCACACGCTGCTGCAGGGGAGGGCTGGTGACCATGGCGACCAGCACTTCCTGTGTGTTGGCACGGGGTGTGGGGGGTTGGGGTGGGTAATGGAGGGAGGGAGGATGGGGGGGGGAGTGGGGGAGAGGGAGGGGGGTAATCCCGGTTGTGGCTAGAAAGAGTCCGGGCTCAGTATCTGGACTAATCACCCCTGATTGGCTCAGACACACAATCCTCTGACCGGGCCACTCCTATGGCCCGAGCCCCACTACTACGCCAGGCTACTTTCAGAACACAGCCTTCAGAACACAGCCTTCAGAACACAGCCTTCAGAACACAGCCTTCAGCACACAGCCTTCAGAACACAGCCTTCAGCACACAGCCTTCAGAACACAGCCTTCAGAACACAGCCTTCAGAACACAGCCTTCAGCACACAGCCTTCAGAACACAGCCTTCAGAACACAGCCTTCAGAACACAGCCTTCAGAACACAGCCTTCAGAACACAGCCTTCAGCACACAGCCTTCAGAACACAGCCTTCAGCACACAGCCTTCAGAACACAGCCTTCAGAACACAGCCTTCAGAACACAGCCTTCAGCACACAGCCTTCAGAACACATCCTACATACAACTGCTCAATATAGCACACACCAGACAGCCTACAACCAGCTGGCTTCAAATACAACAGACCGGGCAACAAAAAAAATCCTCTCTCCAAACGCACCCAGGTTTCCACCCAGGACCCGATGAGCCCTCCTCCGTGGGCGCTGAGTGGGCGGGCCGATCACAGAATGTACGCCTCCGCCCAGTAGTGTGGGTCATAGACGCACAACTCTAGCAGGGTCCAGTCTACAGGCATTAAGAAACAGCTACATGACTCTGCTCTACAAAGTTAATGAGGCAAAAAGTAGGCCTTCTGCTCTGCCATTACTCATTGTGAGGCCCGTCACCCACCAGCACGGTGCGCGACCCTCGACTGACTACCTGCAAAGTGGAGGAAGGAGTTGGAACGCAACAACTCGACTCAGAAATAGAACATCTAACTCTGGATCAGAGAGGCATTCTGTAGTGTCTAATGGCATTATTTGCTCATTAGCTTCCCCTTGGTTGCCAATAAGGCGGAGGGTGGAAGGCGGTATAAATCAGCTGGTCTCAGAGAGCCTAGGGGAGACTGATAGACTGGGCTGGCTGCAGGGGAGAGCAAGGCTTTGTTAGAACCAGCAGCTCCATACACTCAACACACACTGGAGCCCTGAGCTCTCTTTAGCACTCTCTCTCACATACACACACACACACACACACAGACAAATTAACCAAACATCCAACAAATGTCACACAAAGACCAGTCCTAATGACACTTATCTAGGCTAGATGTTTTGCACCACACTGAACCCTAATGTATAGGCCTGGAGGATTTGGGTGTTCTCATCCCTGCAGTGCAACCAACCTCATCATGATCAGCTTTACCCCCCCCCCCCCTCTCCCTCTCTTACAATGCAGGGGTCTGCTCAGGAATAATGCTGCCACACCAGGTTTACATCTCCTGCACAAACCCCCTGAGCCCTACGCCCCAACAGCCACACAATGGATGATTTACTAAATGTGTCAAGGGGGGTCCGAAATGTCCCCGATATGACTACTAATGAATATTCAACCCCTGACCTGAGTGAGTGAGTGACAGTAGACAGTAGACAGAGACAGAGACAGAGAGAGAGACAGAGAGAGAGAGAGAGAGAGAGAGAGAGAGAGAGAGAGGTTCATGATCAAACTGGAGGGCTGAGACGGAGTTTAGAGATGTAGAAATCCAGATACCTTAATCTAGAGACTGTGTGTGTGTGTGTGTTTGAGCGGAGGACCCACTGTGTATTGGTTCAAATCACATAACCTTGTTATCCTCACGGAAAAATATCGCTTTTCAGTTAACCAGTTTATTTTTTAATAGCAAGGTAAAACATACCGAAGACAACGCCAGGCTGATGCAGCAGCAAGGATAGTGATCTGTGAGACGTCAAACAGACCACATCACAACAGACTGATAAGCTTCCCAGAGCTCTCATCCTGTCCTGTCCAAAACAATCCCCAAATTAAACCCCCGATTAGAGGACAGGGGGGCAAGGGGAGGGGGCGGGGAGCACCTGGGGTGCTGTGACACACACTGAGGACTAGTGACACACAGGAACACATCTGTCCGTCCTCCGCAGCCTGCTATCTCTAGGGCCTGACTGGAAGATGGCCTGAACGTCAGCGATAAACGAGGTGGAAAACAGAACGACCCCCCCCCCTCTCATATCTGATGCCATTTATCAGACATATAGTAAAGTGGAACTCGACGGTGTGGTGGTTCAGAAGAATGGCTCTTTAGAAGACGCAAGGCTGAAGCATGCCTGAGGGCCGAGACTTTAGTCTAGCTCTGACCTGGCAGACACACACACACACCATCACTTCCAGTCACAGGAGAAAAACAGGGGCAGGGAAAAGCAGGCCAGCGAAACCTAAGCAACATCAGAGGCAGCATCACCAAAACTACCCCCCCCCCCTTCCCTCCCCCCCCACACATCTCTCTCCTCTTTACTCCTCCCTCCCCTCCCTGACCTGCTTTCCTCTCGTCTAACTGGTCTGTTTTTTACTGCACCAGTAAACCGGGGAGAGAGAGAGAGAGAGAGAAAGAGGGAGAGAGGGAGAGAGAGAGAGAGAGGGAGAGAGAGAGAGAGAGGGAGAGAGAGGGAGAGAAATGGAGCCCAGTGCCATTGCCTGGAGGGGATCACCCCAGCAGTGCACACGCCAGACGGGCGCGAGCGCACCCCACGCCGGGAGGAGGAGAAGCACACTTCCCTCTCTCGCCCAGCCACAGAAGGCTTGCACTGCCCCCACTCACCCACCACCCCGCCCCCTCTCCCCGGCCCCAAACACAGAGATCTGGGGATGAGGTTTTGAAGCTGTCAGGGGAAGTACAGGGAGAAAACTGGACCACACACGTCGCAAACCTCCTAATCATTTTTTTTCTCGCTGCCAATCAACTGTGGGAAACCTCCATGCAAAGGCTGAGCATTGACCTCCACCACACCACAGCATAACATCTCTGTTTGACTATGTGCTAATAATTACGAATGCTAATCACTGCAGCAAACTTCTCGACGCTACATACCACCTGATGCCCTTACATGGGGCCATGGCTTGGGCTGAGGTCGGGGCTGAGGTCGGGGCTGAGGCCGGGGCTGAGGCCGGGGCTGAGGCCGGGGCTGAGGTTGGGATAACCATTTGGGTTGCATGGGGCTGGGGGATGAGTTTGCAGGAGGCAATGAGGTATGTGTCCACTTGCCCATGGTACCCATCTGAACCAGGCAGGCAGCAGTGGATGAGGGTACCCAGCTGAACCAGGCAGGCAGCAGTGGATGAGGGTACCCAGCTGAACCAGGCAGGCAGCAGTGGATGAGGGTACCCATCTGAACCAGGCAGGGAGCAGTGGATGAGGGTACCAAGCTGAACCAGGCAGGCAGCAGTGGATGAGGGTACCCAGCTGAACCAGGCAGGCAGCAGTGGATGAGGGTACCCAGCTGAACCAGGCAGGCAGCAGTGGATGAGGGTACCCAGCTGAACCAGGCAGGCAGCAGTGGATGAGGGGTCCAGATCCCAGAAAGCCAGGCACAAAGCCCGTCCAGCCACACACAATGGGCGAGTCAGCAGAGAGAGGGGGCCGGGAGCTTGGGGCGCTTTCCTGTTTGCAGAAACGAGGCGGCCAGAGGCACACGAGTACCCCAGCCCCGCTCGCAGCCGCTGATCCGGCCCTGAATGCCCCTGCTGAATGGGACGGCAGCCCTCCATTGTTCATCCTGTAGCATCACATTCATCAAGCACGCCAGTGGCCCCTGTGCCTTCCACCTCCTAACCCCTCTGTCACCCCACATCCCCTCCAGTCACCCCACATCCCCGTCAACACCAACCAGGCCTCCTTCACAATGTCAAAGAGCTCAGCCCTGCCTCTGACTTCATTTGCTCTTCACAGATTTAGCATGTGCCCTCTCCTCCTCTCTAAGCTGAAGGTCTATTATGCTAAAAGCTCTGAATCAAACGTCAGCCTCGCTCACCGGCGGCAACGCAAACCCACATGCAATGTGTACGTTTCTCGTACAATGACACATGATTGGCACTTCACAAACGGCACGCATTCAATTACTGAAGCGCGCGTGTGCATACTGGCGTTCGAGGCCAACCATCCATTTAAACTGTCAACACTCCTCTGTGGGGAGACCTAGCAATACTGTTCAAAGAGCAAGAGTCATCTTCTAGAATAGTCCACAGGGATAAAGTAAAACGCATACATGTGCCAATGATGACTCACCAAACACACATCAATTTTGTTCAGACCCACGCTTTCATTTGAGATTTAAATACCATTCGTCATTCACGATTTAAAGAGAAAACCCTCTTTGCGAAGGTGTACGATCATGACGACTACAGCTACAGAACGTCACCTGCGATTTATCAGCTGTGCAGAAAAGGGTGACCGGAGCGGGTCGATAACCGTGCTGGAGGACCGGGCCGGCTATACAAAGAACAGCTCCGCTCTCACAATCTTATCTCCCCTCATGAAATTAGAAATAACAGCACTGAAGGCATGTTCACGGCTCAATACAGGGGAGCAAAAACGTCACGACTCTGCACAGACAAAGCGGTGGCTCGATGACATCGGCGACTTCCAGTTTGACTGTACGTCTGAGACGACGTCTCAGCTGGGCAAGTCGACTCTCACCTGCTGCCTCTCCACCGCTGCCTCCTCCACTTCCTCCTCCACCACCACTTCCTCCCACCTTTGTTTCCTGCCTCTGATTCTGCAATGCTGCCAACTTGGCAGAGGCAGCCCAATCAATGCACTACCTCATTCTTCTTCTCCAGTCTTGTGACACGTGGTACCAGCCACAGGGGCCTGGATCCTGGGACGCACCGGGAAGGTCACAGACTAGGGCTGACCCTCTTCTGGGTAGCAAACCTTCCAGCTAATCACAGCCAGTCAGCAGAGACTCCAGGACTATGTCCCAGGCTCCTTCGGCAGATATACCCACAGTCAATCACTCCCCAGCCAGGCCCTGCTCACCAGGGTCCACCCTATGGTCCCACACAGCTTTCTCCATGTATGGCTATGGAGGACGAAGCTCCCACCTCCTGCCTGCCTTGGATCCACCAAACAAACTGTTGCCTCTCTGTTTGAGGTGGATCATCGGAGCTCGGTCGGACTTTGGTCGAGTCCATTCTCTTGAGGCCGCGCTAAGACCAGAGAGGATTTAGAGTGAATTCCTTAGACCCAGCGTGGACTCCGGAGGGAGAAATCACGAACACGTGTTCGGATGTGGGAATCACAAGGCCAGAAGAGGCGTAGGGGCAAACAGATGTGACCACAAGTTCAAAACACACCCCCTCTGCCCCGCCCCTTCACTTCCTAGGTGGCAAAACCCCCCTTCTGTCTGAATTTTGTATATCTGCAGCACATGTGCACTGAAATAATACTGAATACAGAAAACACAGTCCACGTTTAGGCAAAGCAAACCTGCCAAGCACTAATAACCAAAACTAGGCTATAATTCCAGAGGCACGGGAGAGATGAATCTACGTAACTTTAAGCAAACAACAGGCCTTCCTCTGCCTTCAGCGCGATGTGTTTCAGAGCCCTTAATTAAAGAGAGAAAGAATTCACAGCCTAAAAATAAGATGAAACAGCTCCCAAGGACAGATCATGGTGTTGTGGTTCCAGCCGTTTATACACATATGAACATAGGGATCCCAAGAACCGATGTGGAACTCTACATGGCTCAGTTGCCATAATCTTTACTATTGATTGTGTCAAATGAATCTTGCGTGGTGAAGAGACACCACGAATAACAGCAGACATTCAGCCAGGGATTGTATTTAGTCAATTCACAAGCCCCTTAAGAGAACAACAACAACAACAACAACAGCATGAGAAAAAAGCATCACAACATCTACCTTTAAAACACTGGGCAATTCGGCCTTAATGAGGAATGTTGCCTCAAGACCGGCACATCAGATAACCATGCCGGTTATAATGGTGGGGCTTAGCTTTACTGACATGGTTCACTGCAGCACAATGAGTATGCGAGGGCCAGGAGCTGAAACAAGCTTGTATGGGAGGGATTGTGAACATCAGCACTATGGGGGGGGCCCCCCATTCACATTCCCCAGCCTTCAATGCTGGTGCTGTCCCGTCCACCCCTCATGTGCTCTTGCTGCCTGTTGTGCTGCTGGCTTTTCCCTGTCAACATCAGTGCCACACACACACACATCTGGGACACATACTCACACATTCACACACACACACATCTAGGACACTCACACACACTCACACGCACACACACAGGGGTGGCTCTACTTCCTAAAAGACACAATTCTTGATTTCGTTGAGTAAAACATGATGTGGTTTGTGTAATAATAGAGAGGACAAAGGTCGGAAGTTGGCTTACAACTTAATTTTACAATTAAAAAACGAGTTTATTATACTGATAAACTGCTAGAACAATTAAGGAGGATGTCATTTCTAATCGCGAAATTCTACTCTTGATCAATTAAAGGGGTTGCCTTGAGCACAGATAACAGACCACTAACACGGCCCTGTTTTCATTGCACTGTGCCTATGTTGCTGCTGATGCTTCTAATACCGACCACACTGTGGTTGGCTTTAAACCACTTAGATGAAGCACATCGATACACACAATATTAAATATCAACATCGAGTTATCGGGCAAATGATGACTTAGCGTTAGTTCTCACAGTTTGTAGCACAGGCAATAGCGAGCTAGCTCACCATGCAATGGCGAGGATGCAACGGCTATAGTACCTGCGCGTGCCCCCCAAATAAATAATTCTAGAATAATTTATTCGGGCTCTTCACCAGCCATGAACATATCCAATCCAAAGTGGTCTAGACAAGATAAATATGACATAACCCCTATACTGTGAGGACATAATAAACTTAAATCCGACGTTAATGACTGATTCAATGGGACGTCACACAAAGTGACTCAGAGCCAGGTTGGGTAGCAGCAGCCTGAAGCACAGAGAGCAGCAAGGATGAGGATGTGTCTGTACTGTAGCATGCTGGCTAGCCTAGCTGGCCAAAACCGACTTGAACAAAGGCAACAGACAGCAAGGCGTTTAGCTCCTATTATGAATAGCTAGCTGTCTGTCTTGATAGCCTATTTGCGAAAATAAACGTATTGTAATTTGTCTACGTTTCTTTAAGATTACTAACGGTAAAGGCATTTAAATACCTTTACCTGAGTGTTACGTTTTGTATGCATTCACTAGCTTGCCTTGGTGATGTGTTTGTGCTGGAGAGAAAAAAATCACGCTTACCCGTTCTCGTGGTAGGCTATTCAACCTTCTTTTTGAGGAGGCTCTCGATATTTTTATGTTACCGCGTCACTAGTCAGATATAGCACTAGCATAAATAGCTTTTCTGACTCCTAACAGATGTGACTTAATTCAATGTCACTGTTTAAAATCCCATGTGACACACCATTTCGATTAAATCCGCATCCTTGTAACAGATTTCTTTCACGCTGCTAGAGCAGCACCGCGTGTTACGAAACATAAGCACTCCTCTACATAAACAAAGAATAAGAAATGGTGGGGATTGGAAATGCTGTGAAAATGGTTATAGAAGTCAGCATCAGACAGTCGCCGCAGCCTCCGTTCTTTCAGCCTCCGACGGTCGTCCCCTACTCTCGTTCAACAGGGAGAAGAAAGAATGAATGTGATGATGTGGGGGGGGGGGGGCTGAGCTCCCTCAGTCAATCACATTCGAAACGCGTAGATAGAATCGAGCCTGCACACAGACAGTGCGCGAGGATGCCCTTTTCCCGGTGCTGTCCCTGGTGCTGCTGGTTTGCTTCCTACCAGCAGATTTTCACAATCTCAAACGGCTACTTCCCACATTAAAGATATCCAGTGATCTGCGGGCTTGCTAAAACGGCACACATGTGTTACCAGAATCCAACAGGCTGGCGGTGGTCCACAGGCCTATAGTGAGCGTGCGATTGGTCCAGTGGCTGTCAGTGAATCACACCGCGCTGGCACACAACCCTGTTATTTTTGTCTGATGGAAGGGAAAATGCTCCATTTGTTTAATGAAAATTAAATCAGCATCCTGCGCCGCAGGAGCTTTTGAGAGCTGAAAGACCACCACTTTAAGAGGTTTCATTAAAAGTGAATCCAAACAGAAGGAAGAGTCAAACTATTAACATGCAACAGTTTTATTCTCTAGCAGCACAATGTTTTACCATCCTTTTTTTGTTGCTTTACAGTTAAATAATCATCTGGTCACAGTGCTCCAATACACCGTTTTTCAACTTGAAGCCTCTCATCATCTTGCTTTGCATAAAAAGGACAGCTTATTGATGTGCGCTGTGTTTTGTCTGAGGTTGGGTTTTGGGGTTGTGATGGAGGGGTTAAACTAATCAGTCGGCAAAAGTTTTGGCGGACAGGGGGCAAGGGGCAGGAGGGGAAAGGCCTTGGGACTCAAACCTAACCCTCTGAACACGACCTCTGGATCAACACCACTGACACACCATATCAGGAACACACCCATTTAACTGGTGTGTGTGTGTGTCATGGCCGACTGTGGAGGATGGCTGAAAGCTGGGGATGACGTTAAAGGATTATAAATAACTGCTATAAAGCTGCTGATTGACAGTGCTGATTATTAAGACGTTGTGTCTGTCGGTGTCTTCCCTAGAAATGCCTCACCATGCCATCTCAAGGATCTTTACCGCCTCCAACAGTCTTCTGTAAATGTGCTTTCAACTGAAACAACTCGGACTATTTTACCAATGAATTGAAAGTGTCCACCCAAAGCCCCTCTCCATTCCTACCCCGGTCCCAACCCCTACCTGGTCCCCCTCTTTTTTGACAGAGGGCCCATCCACAATCCACTATGACAAAGGGAAATAGCTGAGTGCAGGATATCAGGGTGCTACTGACCGCCAGACTCTGGCCCGCACAGTGCTTACACAGGGGTGCTTTGTGCAGATTGCAGCAGTTTGAGCTAAACCCCCCTCTGTCAAATCACTATGGACAGGACCTGGAGGGGGAGTGGGAGGAGGGGTATCCCCAGAGCAGACCGAAGGGTGGGGTGGAGTTGGATGGTGGCAACCATAGACAAGCATGGGCTCTTCTTATGGGGATTCAGGTTTTAAACCGCATTTTCAGTTGCCGTCCCTCATAGAAGATTCTCGTGCTTGCCAGGTTTGAGCGTCGGAGTAGAACATCAGATCCACGCATTTATTGCTGATTTTTAATTAAATTCCTGGCCTGTTTTCGGGCCTCTCAAACCATGACATCATCATAAGATGTCGATGATGATTTGTTTGGTTACTGAACAGTTAGATAAGAACGAGGAGGATGTGTCGATGGTGTCTGTGTTTTTGAGGGTGAGCAGTCGATAATCCTGCCCTGAGGGATAAAGCATGTGACCTGGCCGTGGCAGAGCCCTCCATGTTGCCCTCACCCCCCCCCCCCCCCACCCCCCTTCCTGCTGCCTCCCAGTCACCCTCACAGCTCTGGCCAAAGACAAAATGAAATGTGTTCTCTATAGAGACAGGCAGACAGCAGGGACTCCAGAAAGAAGGGAGATCAAAAAGGCCACTGAAGCCTGTGGCAGTAAACATATGGTCGCCATTACAATGCTCAACATTGTTCACACCTCGCTTTGCCGACTGGGAGCCTTTACTTAGCAGTTCTGTGGCAGCTGATGAGAGGGTTACATAGTAGTCCCTCCCTGACAATATCACAGTTGTACGTTGATTCGCTCTTTGTCCCTACAGAGTTTCTACTGTTGTGATTAACATTTGATGTCTTCTCAAGAGGAACGACAATTATGTATTGTATTAAAGCCTGTTGATTTTTAGGGGTGGTGAACCATCCTATACAAATTGTCATGTGGAGACAGACTGTGATGTTTATTGGCTTTGGTAAGCTTTTGTTTAGGTTTACCAGTTGATTGATCAAATCAACATTTTGTCTCAGTAGTATTACTGACTTACATTTGCCACCTCTTGGACGTGACCAAAAAGAAACTTTCAAAGTCGCAGTATCCAGCCAAGTGCCGACAGTATCCAGCAGGGTGCTCTCTGGTCGATACGACCTACTAAAAGATATTTATATTCCTCCCTCCGCCTTTTGGAGTCATCTCCCAGGGACAGCTAGCCTATTTCTGGTATCTTTCTTGCTCATTCTCCCTCTCTCCCTCCCCTCCACACATCTCTCTTTCTCTCCAAACTAGTTGCTGAAGGTCACCCTCCTGTTCCAGTTAGAACTTAGCAAATAATTAGACAGAATGGAACCAGGACAGCGAGGGGAGAGGGGAGCTGGTGCCACGGCAACGTGACTCAGTGAGATCAGGAGGATGACAACCGCAGGTCTGTTACATCACCATCCCCAAGGAACACATAGTCTAGAAAGTAACAGTAGTACACACACACACACACACGATCAGCCAACAGACAGCTGGTGTGACGAGCTGTACACCATCATTTTAAGTCTGTGTTTGCAGGTCAGCCAAGAGAGGACTGCATAGAAGTCAATGCTTTTTGGAAAGTGAAAACGTTGTAGGGGGGAGATTACAAACGGGCCGGCATGTTACTTTTTTAACAATTTATTTGGTACTGACAGTAAATCAATACAACATGGCATGAAACCACACTTGAGTAAGGTGTGGTAAAATAAAATGCAAAATCATTAGTCACAGTCCTGTTACATTCCACACAGCCATTATATACAGTGAACAGGCTGCTCTTCTATGGGGCTCAGCAGCGAATGGCAAAGACAGATTTAGTTTCAGAGTGCGAATACAGTAGAGATCTTGCATGGCTTTGACCTGATTTGGGAGCATTGTTACACTTGTGGGTGGAAGACATGATTAAATCAGGTCACATGGGAATCAGCACATTATGGAACAGAACCTGAAATACTGACACCGTCGCTACCCCCACACCAGCTCACCAAAGGACTGTTTCCAGGACAGTTCATACAATGATTATTTCATGTGTTCTTAGGTGAGACATTTTCTGTGGGTGACAGTAAAGCTTAAACCGGTTGTAGCTGCAAAACCAATCTGCTTATTTGGTTTGTCCTTAATTGTCCAGTCCATCTCAATATCCTCTGCTTGGTTTGATGTGGACCACTGTGTAATGATCACGGAGCACTGGGACACCTCAAACATCGTCTGAGAAGAAAGCAGTCAATGATGAATGGAATCAATGAAGAAGAATTATGAAGGAATGCCAGTCCATTTTCCATTTTGTAATGGCTTCCAAATGACTAGTTTATTTGTGAGTGTTTTACACAGTACACTATCACTGTTAATGTAAAGATGATCCACCATGACATCAAGTTTGACTTGAGTGGGTTTATGTGAATATAAATAGATAATGGTCAGTGTAGGAGTAAGATTGTGTAAGAGTGTGTAGGAGTGGAGTAGGTGAGCTATTGTGTGGAAAGTGTGAAGTGTGTATTACTAGGCAGAATTCCGACACCGTCCCATATTTCAAATGCCCAGCCCCCCAGTCCTACGATAGGCCTGGCCTATCGTGATATGCTGTCTCCCCCTCATTTGCAAAACCTCGCTAATTATAGCCTAACGAGGTGCCGTGCCTACGGGGCCTTAATCACTTCAATATTTAAAGAAAGAAGTCTCCACGGCTTCGTTATCTAATTTGAGAGCATAACAGTGGACTGAGGAACAGGAAGTGACACGGTATGCAGCCAGACACACCGCTGCACTGGTTTACAGGCTGATGGGAACTGCTTTAATGTCCAACAGTATTTTTTAGTCCTGCAATTTGAATGAGAACTAGTCATACATGGATCCTGTTGCTATGCAACTATACTCTCATTCTAATTTTCACCAGCTTCACCACAAGATTGTACATGAAGCTTCTCAAATCAATACATCCATCTAATACAACTCAAAAACTGTGAAAGGTTTTGCACTGCTCAGACAAAAAAGGGTTTTACTTTCGGGTAAATCAGTGATCACTTACATTTTATACATTCCCAAAATGTATGACTGTTGCACTGATGAAATACGATAATAGAATATGTTCCATTTAGTGACCCCTGCTAGCCAAGCCCTTTGAAGACCTATGACCCCAATCCCTGTGTCTAAGACTTCATACCCATACTTACATCCATGTTTCAGGAAGATAGTATTTATTGTCCTGGTATCCCAGGAGACTGTTCGAGGACTAGTGGACCATGAAAGGCAGGTGAAAAAAGTAGGAATAACCGATCAATAACGTAAAATTCAACCCTAGTATCGGTACGTTTTACATCATCTTACTAAATGGCAAGACCATTAACAACATACCTCTCTTAATCATTAGTTTAGTTCAGCACTTCTGTTTCGAGTCCAAGCTCCTTATTTTATTAAACAAGAGGTCCCTCTAGTGGATATTAAAGATATAATAATTTAAACTCCTTAACTACAGCTTCCTACAACATGTATGACAAAAATAGTGAAACGTAGAGAATGTAGAAAAAAAGTAAGAGTGTATATTTAAGTTTATAGCAGTAGAATAGTAATTGTGTTAAATAGCTCTTTGCCGTTGGTGATCAGAGCAGTTCGTTCTCCAATGATCTAATTTATCTTGTGCCACTCAATACTTCCACACAGAACCCCCCCCCCCCCCCTCAACAGGGGTTCATAAAGTATTTACAAAGAAGTCTTCAGATTCTGTAAGTAAGGAGATGTGCAAGTTCCTGTGGGCAGAAGTGGAAGAGAGCATATGGTGAGTATCTGGCATCATGCAAAGCAGGCAGTGCCACCTCACTCATATCCAGAGGATACTGCACACTGAGAGACCAACTGAATATAGTTCAGGCTCAGTACTCTATTTTACGACTCATCACACATCAGGTAAGAGCCACAATTTTATGGAAATGCTATTGGTAGAAACTGGAGAGACTGACAGATGGTAAAATAAGTTTGGAGCACGAATATTGTTTATTATCAAATAACTGAAACATTATAAACACAGAGTAATTCAATGGATTGGTAGACTGTTTAATACTGTCCTTGTGTACAACTCCTTATTTGTACTAAATAATGCATACAGTTTTGATAGAGTAATAATAACTAGAGATCACACTAAAAGTCGGGAAAACAGGCTGAGAGCATTGTGATGAGTTATTATGTATTTTAAAGCTTCAATATCTCAATTTACAGACAGAAGAGATACTGCTGCAGTATCTTTGGCTCGTGGGTATTGTAGCAATATATAGCCTAATAACTTAATGAACGACCTAACTCAACATTTCTAATACTACAGTACAAGGCATAGTCAGTTTAGGCAGGTTTTGCATGCCTACAGTAGATGTAACATTTGCAAGTCCAGCTGTTCTCTTTCAGGCTTTCTATCTCCTTCAGGCAAATTCTGAAGCCTTTTACTTTTGGGGGAGTTGGTCATTATTTTCTGTTGAAGTAGGTGTATTGTCTTCATGAAATTGTTTATCTGTCTTAGCCAGATGGGAGTTGCTGTATGAACAATGACTTCACAAGATTTCAACAATGATATCTAGGAACCAAAAAGTTCATCTCTTTCTCATCATCGCGGGTAAGGGAAACTCTTCATTTACATGCATGTTCAATAATTGCCTCACAAAAATAAGGTTAATGTTTATAATGTGTTGCTGATTGGACAGTGAAGCATATTTTTCCATTCAGACACCTCTGTTTTGTCACAGGCATTGCCCTCCACTCTATGTCCTCATTTCCAGTCAGGTAAACAAAATCTGTGGTTTTTGAATTGCCTACTTCTGAAATAAATGATGTTATCAAAGGGAAACCACAAACCACACACAACCCTCATTAGCTAACCAGACAACATCTCTAAAAGTAACAATGTGTGACCTCTTTAGATTGGATGCAGCAGTGGCAAGTGGCGATGCTGACACGACAAACCCCATCAGTGATAATGGACTTCCCTCGACAAGCACAACTCAACCAGTCCTTACAGATGCGACATCTTCAGCAGGCGGCCCAGAGTCAGAGTCAGCAGAAGCTTCTGATTCGTGGGAAACAGCTTCAGATCTGACTCCGACTCCTGAGGAAACAGTTTCTGTTTCATGTGAAACAGCAGAGGAGAACTCGGAGACAACAATCACAGAAGGCAAAGAGATGGTGACTGGAATTAAATTCACTGCTGAAAACTCTGTGGTGAATATGCCTGCAAAGTCAACCAGCTCACCAGGGTCCCTCTCAGAAGTCACTGCTGAAAAAGCTTCCGTCCCACCTGGCAGTTTAACTGCACCTGTCACCTCTTCTTTCATTGAGATTCCAGAAATGTCATCTGTTTTGGCCCCTGTTGCTGTAGCAACTTCTGCGTTAGAAACATCTGCGAAACAAGTTGACAGTTCAACCATTACCGTGGGTGAGAATAAGTTGAATTCAGTACCACCTTCCACAATCTCCTCTGAGGAGACACTTGCTCAGACAGGAACTGGAATCACAGCCACAACCTTCCAAATTGTGTCCATGTCAAATCGAGATTCTGCATTTTCATCATCATCATCATCATTAGCGACACCTCAAACATCTGGCAGTACAACTCCATCTTTACAATCTACTGCAATGTCATCTATAGGCTCTCTTTCACCAGATACTACTCTCTCATCAACTGTAATAGCTACTACATCCTCTGAATCTGCCGACCCAACTGAAACCAAATCTGCAGGTGGAACTGAGAGCCTTCTATCCATCAAACCTAAAACAACACAGATAATCACACAGGAAACACCAACACCACCAGATGGAACCATCACAGGCTCTCTGGAGAACCTGGCTATATCTCTTCAGACTGCAACTGAGACTTCTGTGGACTCTCTTTCCCATGATACCTCAGTAAGGACTGCAGTCAGTGTTCCGGAAGCCATACTGGCGACACACACGTCCCTGCTTACAACATCACTAACAACAGCCTATGAATCTGAGCACCTTTCAGAAACCAAAACAACAGATGCAAGCAAGAACCCAAATGAAAACACAGACACAACCTCCTGTGGGATGCCAACAACATCACAAGAGAAATCAGATGCAAACAAATTGACCACATTCCCAATATCGACTCCAGAGAGGGAACCAGCTGTGATATCTTCAACCTCAACAGAACCTCCGGTCACGTCCACAGTCTCTGTAGCTGCGTTTGCACACCCAACAGAACCCCGAGCTCCCTCTACAACTGAGAGGACACCTGATGCGACAGAGAAAACCACACCAGGAGCTTTTATAACCACAAATGATGGGACTGTCTCAACCTCATCTGACAACCTTCCAGAACCCTCCAGTGACACAACCTCTGAAAGCACAACTGCAGTTGAGATGTCAACTTTGACATTACATGAAGGACACGTTACTAGTACCACAGACATCTCAACTGTTGCTGTGCCTCAAACAGTGGCAACCGTTATAACTACAGCCTCAGACAAGACATCACCATCATCAACCAATGACATCACAACAGAGAAAACTTCCTCTGAAATACCCCTGACTTCAGAAGGGGAATTAGATGAAAGCAAATTGACCACAGTCCCAATATTAACTCCAGAGAGGGAACCAGCTGTGACATCTTCAACCTCAACAGAACCTCTGGTCATGCCCATACCTTTCACTACCGGTTCATCACCAGCCTCACCAGCCTCACCAGCCTCACCAGCCTCACCAGCCTCACCAGCCTCTCCTGACACATCGGAGGCCTCAGCTACACACACCTCTGCAACCAAAGAAAACCTTCTGGGACAATCAGAGATTTCATCAACAACGTCACCAGCATCTGAGACATCAGCATCACCCCCACCTCATTATACGACACCCTCTACGACCACACCTGAGGCCTCAGAGGAAACCACCTCCCACACAACAAATACACCTGCCATCACTACTGACCGAACGCCACAACCTATACTTGAGACTTTAATTACACCAGCTACAATATCCTTAACAGAGCCTCCGGTCACACAGCCTCCAGTCACACAGCCTCCAGTCACACAGCCTCTAGTCACACAGCCTCCGGTCACACAGCCTCCAGACACACAGCCTCCAGTCACACAGCCTCCGGTCACACAGCCTCCAGACACACAGCCTCCAGTCACACAGCCTCCAATCACACACCCTCCAGTCACACAGCCTCCAGTCACACAGCCTCCAGTCACACAGCCTCCAGACACACAGCCTCCAGTCACACAGCCTCCAGTCACACAGCCTCCAGTCACACAGCCTCTCACACAGCCTCCAGATACACAGCCTCCAGTCACACAGCCTCCAGTCACACAGCCTCCAGACACACACCCTCCAGTCACACAGCCTCCAGTCACACAGCCTCCAGACACACAGCCTCCAGATACACAGCCTCCAGTCACACAGCCTCCAATCACACAGTCTCTAGTCACACAGCCTCCAGTCACACAGCCTCCAGATACACAGCCTCCAGTCACACAGCCTCCAGTCACACAGCCTCCAGACACACAGCCTCCAGTCACACAGCCTCCAGACACACAGCCTCCGGTCACACAGCCTCCAGTCACACAGCCTCCAGACACACAGCCTCCGGTCACACAGCCTCCAGTCACACAGCCTTCAGACACACAGCCTCCGGTCACACAGCCTCCAGTCACACAGCCTCCGGTCACACAGCCTCCAGACACACAGCCTCCAGTCACACAGCCTCCAATCACACACCCTCCAGTCACACAGCCTCCAGTCACACAGCCTCCAGTCACACAGCCTCCAGACACACAGCCTCCAGTCACACAGCCTCCAGTCACACAGCCTCCAGTCACACAGCCTCTCACACAGCCTCCAGATACACAGCCTCCAGTCACACAGCCTCCAGTCACACAGCCTCCAGACACACACCCTCCAGTCACACAGCCTCCAGTCACACAGCCTCCAGACACACAGCCTCCAGATACACAGCCTCCAGTCACACAGCCTCCAATCACACAGTCTCTAGTCACACAGCCTCCAGTCACACAGCCTCCAGATACACAGCCTCCAGTCACACAGCCTCCAGTCACACAACCTTCAGACACACAGCCTCCAGTCACACAGCCTCTCACACAGCCTCCAGACACACAGCCTCCAGACACACAGCCTTCAGTCACACAGCCTCTAGTCACACAGCCTCCAGTCACACAGCCTCTAGTCACACAGCCTCCAGACACACAGCCTCCAGTCACACAGCCTCCAGTCACACAACCTCTAGTCACACAGCCTCCAGACACACAGCCTCCAGACACACAGCCTCTAGTCACACAGCCTCCAGTCACACAGCCTCTAGTCACACAGCCTCCAGACACACAGCCTCCAGACACACAGCCTTCAGTCACACAGCCTGTAGTCACACAGCTTCCAGTCACACAGCCTCTAGTCACACAGCCTCCAGACACACAGCCTTCAGTCACACAGCCTCCAGATACACAGCCTTCAGTCACACAGCCTCCAGTCACACAGCCTTCAGACACACAGCCTCCAGTCACACAGCCTCCAGTCACACAGCCTCTCACACAGCCTCCAGTCACACAGCCTCTCACACAGCCTCCTGTCACACAGCCTCCAGTCACACAGCCTCTCACACAACCTCCAGTCACACAGCCTCCGGTCACACAGCCTCCAGTCACACAGCTTCCAGTCACACAGCCTCCAGACACACAGCCTCCAGATACACAGCCTCCAGTCACACAGCCTCCAATCACACAGTCTCTAGTCACACAGCCTCCAGTCACACAGCCTCCAGATACACAGCCTCCAGTCACACAGCCTCCAGTCACACAACCTTCAAACACACAGCCTCCAGTCACACAGCCTCTCACACAGCCTCCAGACACACAGCCTCCAGACACACAGCCTTCAGTCACACAGCCTCTAGTCACACAGCCTCCAGTCACACAGCCTCTAGTCACACAGCCTCCAGACACACAGCCTCCAGTCACACAGCCTCCAGTCACACAACCTCTAGTCACACAGCCTCCAGACACACAGCCTCCAGACACACAGCCTCTAGTCACACAGCCTCCAGTCACACAGCCTCTAGTCACACAGCCTCCAGACACACAGCCTCCAGACACACAGCCTTCAGTCACACAGCCTCTAGTCACACAGCCTCCAGTCACACAGCCTCTAGTCACACAGCCTCCAGACACACAGCCTTCAGTCACACAGCCTCCAGATACACAGCCTTCAGTCACACAGCCTCCAGTCACACAGCCTTCAGACACACAGCCTCCAGTCACACAGCCTCCAGTCACACAGCCTCTCACACAGCCTCCAGTCACACAGCCTCTCACACAGCCTCCTGTCACACAGCCTCCAGTCACACAGCCTCTCACACAACCTCCAGTCACACAGCCTCCGGTCACACAGCCTCCAGTCACACAGCCTCCAGTCACACAGCCTCCTGACACACAGCCTCCAGACACACAGCCTCCAGAGACACAGCCTCCAGTCACACCCACACCTTCCACTGCAGGCTTCTCACCAGCTTCCTCAGAGAGGATGAATTTATCAACATCAAGTTCCTTCCCAACTGTGACTCATCATATTTCATCTGGCATTAAATACACCCGGTCTTCTACAGTCAAATCGGTCAAAACAAATCCTGCTCTGAAAATGACAGTCACACCCAGACCCAAAATTAAAATTGCTTCAACCACACCCATGGTACTTGACAAGAAACACATTTATGTGACTTTGACCTTGATTATCCTTTTACTGTTGTTGATTGTTGGAACTGCCACTATTTTCTTCTTTGATCAAAACAGAGGGAGGTATGACCTAATGTGATTACTGCTTGCTCTGTGAAATACTCCCGAATGCCCAGTACGTAGAGGTTTTGTCTGTGTATCCAGCAATGCAATAGTGTGCTCGCACATAAATCAATGCACTATTAGTAGAGGGGGGACAACTAAAAGACTTGCTTTTTATGGTGTCAATTACATACAGGAGTGGCAAACATGGTGTAATTAAAAGACAAAACTCAAGCTTGTCATCTTGAAGGTGGATCTCTGCCTAACTCAATGTCTGTATGTGATTTGACAAGGCTTCCTGCAGGCTTTGAAGTACAGTTCTTCTTTATTCTCCGCTGGACTTTAGAGAGACTGACTGAAACTCACCTTTCTCCTCTAGTTGAATTTGTTTCTGCTCTCACAGATGTGTCTGTTGGCACACACTTTATCAGAGAATTCCAGCCAGGCGTTTTGATGGAAAGAAAATTTAGCACCAATCAATGAAAATAAACAATTAAAACTAATATGGTAAGGACTGCGTAGACAATCCTTTATTTGTTGACAGGGTCTTAAGACATAACACTGTGTTAAAGTCATGAAGGAACATGATCAGAATCAGAGCCAGTACAATGTGAGAGGTTTACTCCTGTTTCTTTATGAAGAGCCTCTTTGGTTCCTTTCACAATGCAAAAGTACAAACGCTGACGAGAGATGTCACTTATCATGTCACTTCCTTTATTTGTGGAACACTCCACCGTCCTTCACCCGAAGATTCCATCTAGGTTGCCTTGTAAGGTCAGCTCCTTTTCTTTTTAATCTCACTTAAAGTGCACTCATGTGCATGTCAGAATTGTTCAAGACACTTTTGAAAGGCTTTCCCATAAACATGTTTCTCTGTGTCCTTTGCAACTATGGTTTGCAGGGACAAGATAGGCACAAATCCATTAGCTACTGCAGGTATGTCTTCACATACTGTTCTGTACAACATTTATATCATAGAGGAGCACTGGGTTGTGAGTGCAGTACATACCCTACATGGATGATGTCTTAGATTTTTTTATTCTGACATTTACTGATCATGGTCATACGGGTTGGACTGAAGAGGAACGCCCTCATTAAACTGCAGGAAGACTCGAGATTCAGACTACAAGATCAATGCAACAAGTGAACAACTTAAGAATTAAACATAGGACAAGTATAACAGTCAATGGTCAAAAACAGTTTTTAGAAAAATAATAATTACAAAAATACATCGAAAAAACAAACCTATATCTTTGTCGGTGTTTAATTATTTTCCCAAAGCATTGTAGAATATCAACACAGAGGGCAGTAGAAGACCCAAACATTTAAGATCCTTGGTTGAAGAGGAGCAGACATTTCTATTTAGACTTTGCAAATTAGTCACCGGAAGGAAATGACCCTTCATTAAACACTCCGAGGACAGATAGTGTGTCTATCTGCGCTAAGTATGTGTGTCTGTCTATCTTTGTGTGTGTTTGTGTGTGTGTTTGTGTGTGTGTGCAAAAGTGTGTTTGACAGAAATGTTATAGACCCCTCGGACGGACGCATATGTTGGGCCTTCGTGCAGGCACAAAGCCATGTTTGCAGTAGCACTTGAATGACCCTATGGTGTTGACACAACGAGCATTCTTGCATGGATTAACGCGAACCCCAGGTTCAGCGCACTCATCAATATCTGAAAAGAGAGAGAGAGAGAGAGGGAGAGGAAGAGAGAGAGGGAGAGAGAGAGAGAGATGGGGGAGAGAGGGAGATGGGGGAGAGAGAGGTCTGTCATCTGCCTGCACATTCATTTACATAAAACATCAACAACGCTGTTCCTCTAAATGCTAAAGTGTGTGTGGGAGTGTGTGAGATATGTACCCGGGTGCCCTGTAATGGAAATGTAAACACACCTGTGCAGCGGGTGCGGGAGTGATCCATCCTGAAGCCGGTGTTGCACTCACACATGGTGCCCAGATAGGACCGCACGCAGCGCCCGTTGGCACAACTGCACTCCTCAGAGTCTTCCTCCGAACTGTCCCCTTCTGAGCCCAAACACAACAGAACGAAAGAGGAGGGAGAGAGAGGAGGGGGAAAGAGTGAGACCGAGAGAGAGGGAGAAATACAAGAGGGTGGGGGGGCGGGGGGACAGGGAAAAAAGGAGGGACACAGGCAGGGTTTTGCCAGTTAGAATGTTCATGTGAGTTGTCTGAATGTGCAGATGTCAGTAGCGATCACACTGCTAGCGTTTACCTGGATTGTAGTTGGCAAAAGCTGCCAGAAAGTCGACTTCACCCTCAGAATCTGTCTCTAGGTGCAGCTCACACAGACGGTTAAATATCACTGAAAGTAAACAAAAGAATAATACTAAGACTTGTGGGCGATAATATAGTGAGTAAAATGAGTAAAAACGCAACATCAAATCAAACTGGCGTGAGTAGGGTGAGAGAAGCAGACCATGTGAGTGATGCGTGTCCCTGTGGTCTCACCTGAGTTTCTCTGGGGACAGGTCCTGCACTCCGGTCCCCAGCCACGGCCGTAGTGACAGCAGCACTCGGAGTAGGTGACCCCCAGGCCCTTCCTGGGCACGCTGCAGATCTGGTCCTCATCCACCTGCAGGAAGCACACGTCCTTGTGGGCCGCAGTGCGGTCTGGGACAGAGAGACGGGGGAAGGTAGCGGACGTGAGTTGTAAGTTCTTCACCTATTCAATGCTTCAACCCCCTCAATTGT